>NC_067143.1:6760870-6925870 GCF_903995435.1 Acomys russatus | reverse complement strand
AATGATAGATTTGGAACAAGCAAGCAAGGAGATAGAAAGATGGGTAACAGGAAACAAGATAGATGGATAGATAATTAGATAGAAATACAGAAGGACAGCAAGCAAGGAAATGCACAAGGAGTGAAGAGTCACACAGAGATGGAGACAGAGGGAGATTGATTGACAGATAGAAAAGGTCTCCTGGGCTTTAAGACCTCGGCCTGTACAGCACGTGCTTGAGTCTCAGAGCACCACTGCTTTTTCCTCCGTTCCTCAACTTCTCCTCAGCAACTGGTTCCTCTAGCTAGTTGTTCAACCAACGCTTGGTTTCCCTTAACCAGCCGTTCACCACCTGCTCACTTCTCCCCACCACGGATCCACCTCTCCTCCTCACCGTTCCCGGAGCTGCTCTTGGGGAGCAGCACTGAAGTAATTGGTGGCTTTTGTTTCTGCTCCAGGAATCTTCTGGTTCCCATGGATGAATACTGTAGAAAAGATCTGAGAAAAATAAACTTGGGGCTACAGTATTTTTTGTTTGTTTGTTTTTTCAAGACAGGGTTTCTCTGTGTAGCCCTGGCTGTCCTAGACTCACTTCGCAGACCAGGCTGGTCTCAAACTCACATCGATCCACCTGCCTCTGCCTCCTGAGTGCTGGGATTAAAGGCGTGCGCCACCAATGCCTGGCGGGGCTACAGTATTTACTGTTAGTCCTTCTGAATACTACTTTTTGTCCTTATCTCTTTTTCTATATCTTTTCTATCTTTTCCTCTATCTTTTTTATTTCTCCATCCTCACGCCCTGGCTGATTCTTGTGGCTAGCACCAGCCTAAAGGTTTAAAAACTCGCACCTCAGCCAGGCACGATGGTGCACACCTGTAATCCCAGCACTCTGGGAGGCGGAAGCAGGCGGAGCCAGGCGAGCCCATGATAGCCAGGGCTACACAGGGAAACCCTGTCTTGGAAAAGCAAAAACAAAACAAAAACTAAAAACTAAAAAAACAAACGCCCTAGCACCTACGTCAGCCTCAGTGAGTGGAAGTCCATGTTGTGACGCCCACGCATAACTGCCACGTCTGTCACCATGGCCACTTTGTTCATGGGCCCACTGGACAATGACAGGAATGGCTGGGGAAAGAGAATCACTGTCCACAGAGTGGGCCACCTGTCCACTTGATTACTGAGCTCCTCCTCAGCAGAGTCACCTTCTGATGAGCATTTACGTGGGACACAGGCATCTTCACATCCTTCGCCCATTTGGAGAGATCGGTCCACATACTTCTCCAGATGTTTTGCTCAGTTTTCCAATCTTCCCTTTCCAAGTCCCTGACCATCCAGACAATCCATTGGCTACTCCTATGAATGAGTCAACAATTGCACATCTGGCCATGTCTCCTTTCAAACAAAATGTACAACCATGTGGACTGCCCAAAGTTCTACCCACTGTGAAGGTTTCCCTTTGCTGGTGTCTTTCAGGGCTGGACCAGAAAGGGGTGTGATGCTGCAGCTGTCCACTCCTGGGTGGTGCCTGCATGATATGCAGAACCATCAGGGAGCCAGGCCCACCAACCGTAGGGCACACGCCATGAGGTGCATGCTTGGGAGCAGAAGGCTTTGGAACAGAAGAAACCATAGGCTTTTGGGCAACTTTTCATGTGACTTGTGTCTTCAGGACGTGTTGGGCTTGATCACATTTATTATTGTTGCTATTATTATGTTTGGTTTCGGTTTTTCGAGACAGGGTTTCTCTGTGTAGCCTTCACTGTCCTGGACTCACTTTGTAGACCAGGCTGTCCTGGAACTCACAGCGATCCACCTGCCTCTGCTTCAAGTGTTGGAATTAAAGGCGTGCAGCACCACACCCGGCCTGACTAATCACGTTTATACCACTTCCATTTGATAATAGATTGCTGCTGTGCACTGAAGGAGAAATAAATATGTTTTTTGTTTAGATCACAAGTGAGGGATGAGAAAAAGACTTGTGAGAGAGCAGGTGATGTTTATCCCCTTAGAAGTGGAACCACTGTGTGGGGGAAATTGGTTATTAACCAGCTGAAAAACATCCTTGAACAAATTCTGAGAGGAAGTATAAAAATGAGGCAAAAACAAGAGGCGGGTCCTTTGGAGACTTGGGGTAGATTTGGCTGTTCATCGCTCCACTTCAAGATGCTTCTAGAGGCACCCGCTCGAGGGAAGGCTTAGGGCTCCAGGCTCCAGCTGAGGCTCTGGGTTCTGGTTGCTCCAGGTTCCAGTAGAAGAAATCCTGCTGATTATGCCAGGAGAACCATTCCTCGGAACTGATATCCTTACAGTTTCACTATTGTATTCTTTAATCCTCTTTTTCTATTGTTTAGGTTAGTCGGGTTATAAGTGAGGTACTCTGGGTTAATAAGTTTATAATAATATATATTAGCTAAGAAAATTGAACCTATAGTGCACATACTATTTTATTTTTTAAGATTTATTTATAATTGTATACAGTATTCTGCTTGCAGGCCAGAAGAGGGCATCAGATCACACTGTAGATGGTTGTGAGCCACCATGTGGTTGCTGGAAATTGAACTCAGGACCTCTAGAAGAGCAACCAGTGCTCTGAACCTCTGAGCCATCTCTCCAGCCCCACACAGGGTCAGATAGCATCCAGCTCATCATGGGCAGCTCAGGTCACATGGTAACTTAGTGGCTTTTTGTCAAACTTTATTTTCCACTAAGGCCCAATAACAGGCCAAGAACTCTTTTTGGGTGTTTTTGTTTTTCAAGACAGGGCTTCTCTGTGTAGTTCTGGTTGTCATGGACTCACTTTGTAGACCAAGCTGGCCTTGAACTCACAGAGACCCACCTGCCTCTGCCTCCTGGAGAGAAGCTATCTGCAGATGATGGTAGAGCCTTGCTCCAGAATCTCAAAGGTCTCCACTTTGACCCACCGTTGGGACCCGCCAAAGGCTCCAAACAGCGTCTCTGTCTGTAACCGACACCCTAAGTACCGTCAGATCTGCTTGATCGTATGGTCCAAGTGGTAGAACAGCACACACAGCAGCCCGGGCCTGTCGCAGAGCCTTCTCCTGTTCCAGGCTCCACCCAAAGCTCACACCTTTCTGAGTCACTCATGTAAGTGCAGGAGTGACACACCCAAGTGAGGAATATGCTGCCTCCAGAATCCAAGAAGGCCACTGAACACTGTGCTTCTTTCTTTCCTGTGGTGGGAGGGGCCGGGTGCCAAATCTTATCCTTCACTGTAGGATTAATATCTCTGTGTGCTCCGCACCACTGGATTCCTAGAAATTTCTTTCTTTCTTTTTTTTTTTTTTTTTTTTGGTTTTTTCGAGACAGGGTTTCTCTGTGTAGACTTGGCCATCCTGGACTCACTTTGTAGACCAGGCTGGCCTCCAACTCACAGCGATCTGCCTGCCTCTGCCTCCCGAGTGCTGGGATTAAAGGCATGTGCCACCACGCCCGGCTTCCTAGAAATTTCACCGACGTAGACGGCTCCTGAGTTTTGGTTGGATTTATTTCCCAGCCTTGGATGTCCATATATTTTTAAGAGCAAGTCCAAAGTGATTGTTACCTCTGGTCATTTGATCCAGGCAGCGTAATGTCATCAATATAGTGGAGCAATGTGATATTTTGTGGAAGAGATGAATGGTCAAGATCCCTTAGGGGGGGCTGGCGAGTTGGCTCGGAGATTAGGAGCACATGTTGGTTTTGTAGAGGGTCTGAGTTTGTGGGGTGTGGGAGGGAGTCCAAAAGAGAATGTTGGATCCCTGGAACTGGAGTTACAGATGGGTGTGAACTGCCATGCCAGTATGTAGGGCGGGAATCAAACCTGGGCCGTCTGGAACAGCAGCCACCACTCTCAGAGCTAGCTTGGAACACATAGACATGTTCTGTTTCACACAACAGTTACAGATTTCCATTGAGTACAAGAGCAATTAAGAGTCTATTTTTGGGGCTTAGAGAGAGATGGCTCAGAGGTGAAGCCAAAGGTCCCGAGTTCAATTCCCAGCAACCACATGGTGGCTCACAGCCATCTATAATGAGATATAGTGCCCTCTTCTGGCATGCAGGTGTGTATGCAGGCAGAGCACAGCATACTTAATAAACATATATTTTTAAAAGATTTATAAGTGAGTCCAGGACATACCAATGCTGGGGCGTTTCTTCTTTTCTTTATTAAAAAAAAAATAATAAAGGATTAATTGATTTACTTTGAGACAGAGTCTTTCTATATAGCCCTGGTTTATTGCACAATAGTACAATTTCCAGGGCTGGTGGTTTAGCTTTCTATTGCCAAGTGATAAACACCATAACCAAAAGCAATTTAGGAGCTGGCATGGAGCATGCCTTTAATCGCAGCACTCAGGAGACAGAGGCAGGCAGATCGCTGTGAGTTGGAGGCCAGCCTGGTCTACAAAGTAAGTCCAGGACAGCCAACGCTACACAAAGAAACCCTGTCTCTTTTTTTTTGTTTTTTTTTTTTGTTGTTGTTGTTGTTTTTTGAGACTGGGTTTCTCTGTGTAGCCTTGGCCATCCTGGACTCACTTTGTAGTGAGTTCGAGGCCAGCCTGGTCTACAAAGTGAGTCCATGACAGGCAAAGCTACACAGAGAAAAACCAAGGGGAAAAAGGAAAAAGAAAAGAAAGAAAAAGAGAAAACCTTGGGGAGGAGGAGCTTTATTTGGCCACATCCAGGAACTTACCACAGGAACTCAAAGCAGAAACCTTGAGGCCAGAGCTGAAGCAGAGGCCTTGGAGGAACCTAACTACTGGCTTCCTCAGCCTGTGCCTTTTGTTTTTCTTTTCGTTTCTATTCTCTTTTGGTTTTTGGAGACAGAGTTTCTGTGTTACCTTAGCTGTCCTGGACTAACTCTGTAGACCAGGCTGGCCTGGAACTCAGAGATGTGCCTGCCTCTGCCTCCCTGAGTGCTAAGATTAAAGGCACGGGCCACGGTGCCTGGCTCAGCCTGATTTCTACAATCCAGAAACACCTGCCTAGTGAGCTGGACCCTCCACATCCCTACTAATTAGGAAAACGCACCCTAGACTTGCCTTCGGGCAATTATTTGTCAGATAGTTTAGTTCCTCTTCCCAAATGACTAGCTTGTGTCAAGTTGACCAAAAAGTAGCCAGGACACTACCTAAGAGTTGGCTACAAAATATCTTGAGGGCAGCTGAAGAAAGGGAGAGCCAGGGCTCCCTAGTTTAGCGTTGTGTTTAGGCAACTTGTCGGGGTGAGTTCACCTTTAACTCTGTGGGCTCTGGGGCGCTCAGGTCAGCAGGTGGCAAGCACTGGTCCCTGCCTGCTGAGCACCTGGTTCGGAATTCTTCAGCACCCTGTGTCTGCACCCCTTCTTAATGGAGCACTGGTGCCTATGGCCAATTGGCCAGCATTTATGTTTATGTATAAAATGCCTACATGAATGTGGGATATTATAGTGAAGATTTATTCTCTTAATCCCTTGGGTTTTAGAACACAAATAGCCATTGAAAATGGAAACTAACCAAAGAATATCTAGTTACACCATTAGTGTGTAAATTCATGCCACATAGCTGCTCATTAAATAGGACCCAGAGGGGCTGCTGCTTTTGCAGAGGGCCTGGGTTCAGTCCCCAGCACTCACAACCATCCTAGCTACAGTTCCAAAGCACAGACCTACACATAGGCAGGACACCCATACACATCAAAACAAAACTTTTGTTCCAGACTTTATTTCCCAACAATATAAAATGAAGGTAATAGCTACCCGCTTTAATTTTGAGACATGTGCCTCACTGTAGCCGGTTGAATAAAAATGCCCCCCCCCCCAGAGTGATGTTTGAATGCTTAGGGAGCAGCAGTAGGAGTGGCCTTGGAGGAACTGTGTCAAAGGGTGCAGGCTTTGGGGTTTCAATGCCCAAGGCAGGCCTGGTAGCTCTTCCTGCTCCTCCAGTGCTTCCTCAACTATAAGCCAGCCAATGAAATGTTTTCCTTCAGTTGTGAGGTCATGTGACTCTTCACAGCAGGAGAACACAGACCCTCACTGAACCCAGTTCCCTTCGCCTCCTCAGTGCTGAGATGCCAGGGGCAGGGGTGCAGGTGTCCTGGGGACCTGATGCTTCCTGGAGGTGTTTACCCAGCTGGGTATCTCTGTAGCTCCAGCTGTTCTGGAACCCAGAGCTCCACAGCCTCCACTGGGGTCAAAGGTCACTTCCACCAGCTTCTCAACTTTCCCTTAATAAGAGAGCAGAAGCAGGTACACCACTGTGGTGGTGCACGCCTTTAATCCCAGCAGGCAGATTGCTGTGAGTTCCAGGCCAGGCTGGTCTACAATGCAAGCCCAGGACAGCTAAGGCTGTTACACAGAGAAACCCGGTCTCGAGAAACCAAACCAAACCAAAAACAAACAAACAAAAAAAGTAAGTAGAGCAGTCACTGTTCAAGGTTTATTTGGTGTTCTCGTTGGCATGACACTTGGGTAGTTGGTTACATCATCCATGTGCAGATCTCACATTTTACATACGATTGCAATGTACACTGACACATATAATACACAAAATAGTATCCTTTAGACAGTTATGCACAAGGCTTGCGTAATGGACTTACACACTGGAGCCAGGTTGTGACTGGCTGGGAACACGCTGGCCTAGGCATGTTTGGTGAGGGTGCACAACAGTGACTCAGCAGGCGCCCACGATTACTGAAGCCTGCACACAATTGGCAGTGTGTCTTGGAGACAGTGGGACTGTCACACTAACCAGGGTACCACTACACAAGAACCACTTAGCATCGGGGTAGAGCTGTGGGGACTGAGGTTTCCCCCAGTCCACCTCAACACAACCGCACTAACCACAGCTCAGATGAGGAGGAGACAGAGTGTGGTCTCCACGGAAACCCTGTGGCAGCCTGGACAGTGAAGTGTTAGGACGTGGGGAGACTTTAGAACTGCAGCTCTTTCTGGATCCCCCAGAGGGTGTCAGCACTCTTCTTCAGCCGGGCCTCCTCCTCGGGAGTCAGAGACACCTTCACAACATCTGAGATTCCAGTTTGTCCCAAGATACAAGGGACACTGAGGAAGACATCTTCCTGGATCCCATAGAGACCCTGGACATAAATGACAGAGATTACAACTTGTCTAAAGTTTCCTGGGATTTAGATCTTTACTGCCTCTACCCTCCAAGACAGTTTCTCTTTGTTGCCCTGGCCATCCTGAAACTGTAGGCCAGGCTGGCTTCAAACTTAGAGACCCATCTTCCTCTGCCTCCCAAGTGCTGGAATTAAAGGCGTGCTCCTTTTGAAAATGGTGAGTGCCACTGCTAGCCTATTCCAGAAACGCCCAGGTATGACGTAATAATGACCAGTAAAATAGAAAGTCACTAAGTCAGCAACAGCTAGGCTTGGCACCTGCCTGAAATCCCAGCACATGGGAGCTAGAGGCAGGAGGGAGTTCAAGGTTATCCTCAACTACATAAGTTCAAGGCTGAGCCAACAGGCACTAAGACCCTTGCCTGGAGGTGGGGGGGGGAGCGCAAACCAAAACCACAAAACTCTAGGGCTGGAGAGATGGCTCAGCAGTTAAGAACACTGCCTGTTCTTCCAGAAATACAGAGTTCAATTCCCAACAACCACATGGTGGCTCAACCATCTCTAACGTGATCAGATGCCCTCTTCTAGCCTGCCAGTGTAAATGCAGGCAGAGCTCTGTATACATAATAATTAAAACAAAACTCCAAACCTACCTTAATCATGGTGGAGATGGGATGCACCCGCCTAAGATTCTTCATGATGCTCTCAGCCAGGTCTGTCACCGAGAGGCCAATGGCCCAAGACGTGTAACCCTTCAGCTTGATCACCTCGTAGGCACTGTGGAATAGGAAGGCCGGGCAAGGGAGAGACAAAGAAAAGAAGGTTTTCACTGAACACATTTTACCTGTTACATTCAAGGCAAAAGGTCTGATCCCCCCAGTGGACAGGACAGTCCTGTAGATAGTTAGATTGTCAAAACAACTGAACTCTACCAACAGAACTGGCAGTGGTGGCCGAAAACCAAAATGAAATACTGACTGGACTGGAAGTGTATTTTGTCCCTCCTATGCAGGGGACTCTGCTGCATTCCAAGCACCTCAAAAAAACCTTTGCTGTCTTCAATGAATGAGATGTCCCCTATAAGTCTAGGGCATTTGAAAAATTGGTCCCCAGTTAACAGCTGTTTCAGGGAGGATTAGAAGGTCTTGTTGAGGTAAGTGTGTCACTGGGTGGTTGGGATTTCAGGTTTCAACAGGCTGGGACCATTGAGTCAGCTCTCTGCTTCCTGTCTGTGGGCAAGGCGAGCTCTCAGCTGCTGCTGAAGTAGCCTGCCTCTTGCTGTTCAAGCCTCTGACTAGCTGCTGTGGACTCTAACCCTTGGGAACCACGAGATCAAAACAAACTCTTCTGTAAACTGGTCTGTTACAGCAACAGAAGATTACTAATAGAAATTCATGATGCTCACACAGCGCAGTTGAATCAAGGCCATCTCAAATGAAACAGGCCAGGAAACAAAGTTCCTGCATTTACTTAAAAAAAAAAATCTAAATCCCAGCACTCAGGAGGCAGACGGATCGCTGAGTTCCACCCTGGTCTACAAAGCAAGTCCAGGACAGCCAAGCCTAACACAGAGAGACCCTGTCTCAAAAAATCAAATAAATAAATAAATCTAGAATTTACTTAAAAATCAAAGTCAGGCAGGGGTGGCACAAACTAATCCCAGAACTCTGGAGGCAAGGCAGCCTGGTCCAGGAGCAAGCTCTAGGATAGCCAGGGCTACACAGAGAACTTGTCTCGAACTACAAAGGCAAAACGAAACAACTGGACCATACTTAGATACCCACATTACCCAAATAAAGAACTTGGCTATAATTTACTTAGTGTAAGTAAAATAAAAACCTAGGTGACACCCATCTGGGTTTTGGGGGCTGCAGATGGCTCACTGGTTAAGAGCACTGGCAGCTCTTCAAAGGGCCTAGGTTTGATAGGCAGCATCCGCAAGATGGCTCCCCAGTGCCTGTTAACTCTTCCAGACCACATGGAAAGTGCATGCATGTGGTGGACATGTAAGCAGACAGAACACCCCCACACAAAAATAGATGTAGCTCATTAAAATTTTTTTCAAACTCAGAGTAAATTAATGTGTTGTGGAAGGTAGACCTAATTTAACTTGTCTGATCATGGTCTTACAAAGGAGTCTTTCAGCCAGGCGTGGTGGCGCACGCCTTTAAAATCCCAGCACTAGGGAGGCAGAGGCAGGCGTGTCGCTGTGAGTTCGAGGCCAGCCTGGTCTACAAAGTCCTGGACAGCCAAAGCTACAGAGAGAAACCCTGTCTCGAAAAACAAACAAACAAACAAACAAACAAAAACCCATTTAGAGAGCCGTACTTTTGCAGACCCCCAGGTTGCCAGCGGGGAGCCTCACCTGTCCACGACCTGTTTGTGCACTTCCTTCCACTGCTCCTTGTCGGCATCGGTGCCCAGGGCCGGGTTCAGAGTCTTCAGAGAGACGCCGGCAACATTGACGCCACTCCACACGGGCACTGGAACAGTCAGGGCAGCTCACACTACTGTTTCACACCCGGCATTTGTGTCCCACCCTCACCAGCCTCATCTGCAGAGGAAGGTTACCCACTTTTCAAAGGTGGATCACTGAAGCTATGGCTTTTAGCTTAGCAAGAACTGGCCGGGCGTGGTGGTGGTGCATGCCTTTAATCCCAGCGCTTGGGAGGCAGAGGCAGGTGGATCTTTGAGTTCGAGGCCAGCCTACACAGAGAGACTCTGTCTCAAAACCTCCTCCCCACCAAAAAAGCAAGAACTATATATGCTAACCGACTTTCCTTATCTACATAGTTACTGTCAATATGACAGCATTCACACACAGAAAGAGGGTTTCCCTGGCAGTGGGCCTAAATGTGACCCTTCTCAACTGCCACCCCACACCTCAACTGGCTGACCTCTTCAGGGGCAGGCATTTGAAGTCAAGTATGAACTGCTGAATGAAGTCAATGGCCCTGGTTAACCTAGCCCAGTACCCTGTGCTTAGTCCTGGCTTCAGTCACTGGCACCAAGACAAAAATATGTGTGTGAATAGACATAGTGACTCACATCTGAAATTCTCATGTGCACAGAAACAAAGGCTGGAGGGTTAGGAAAGAAATGCCTAGAAACCTTTTATGTAATCTTTTTGTTTTCATAAAGAGAACGGAAGCTGATATTAAAAAGACTTACCACTGGAGTCTCCGTGCTCTCCCAGGACCCACCCGTGGCAGCTCAGCGGGTGGATGCCCAGCCTCTCTCCCATCAGGTAGCGGAAGCGAGCAGAGTCCAGATTGCAACCACTTCCAATAACTCGGTTTTTGGGGAAACCACTTATTTTCCAAGCCACGTAGGTCAGGATATCCACTACAAAGAGCAAAACAAAATATTCATATAATGGGTAACTCAAAAGATGACATGGCTTTGCCACTGTTCGAGATGGATGTGCATTTTGTTAGCACCTTCTATATAATTTGTGTCCATTCAAAGTATTTAAAAAAATAAACTGCGCATCTATTAAAAGAATACCATAAGCCGGGCGTGGTGGCGCACGCCTTTAATCCCAGCACTTGGGAGGCAGAGGCAGGTGGATCTCTGTGAGTTCAAAGCCAGCCTGGGCTATAAGTAAGTCCAGGACAGTCAAGGCTACACAGAGAGACCCTGTCAGGCATTTCACGTCACCATGGGGTGAACACAGGCTGCGCGCCTCCGTGGACCACATGCCTCACCTGGGTTGGACACGATGAGCAGCTTGCAGTTGGGACTGTACTTCACAACGTTGGGAATGATGAACTTGAAGATGTTCACGTTTCTCTGGACCAAGTTGAGTCGGCTCTCTCCCTCTTGCTGCCGGGCTCCCGCTGTGATGATGACCAGCTTGGAGTTTGCAGTCACACTGTAGTCTACAGAGAAAACCATAAGTGAAGGTGCCTTCAGGGAACTCTTCCTACCCAGCAAAAACCTGTCCCATAAACCTGCCAGCAGAGAGGATTTTATTCCAGCCTTTTGTGCATGGCAGATGGAGCCCACATCCTCCCTTTGGTGTGTAGTTTTAACTGTGGTCTCTCAGAGGAAGAGTGGGGGCGGTGCCTTTCTCATGCATTATAACAGGAATCGTCTCTATTTGATCTCCATAGTAATCCATTTATTCTCTCTCCTAGCATGGTATTATTACACACCGCACCTTGAGACATGTGCTATGTTCTCTGGTTGGCTTTAAAGTAATGTGCTATCACACCCAGCATATTTTCTCTCTTGTTTTTCAACACAGGGTTTCTTTGTAGCCCTGGCTGGCCTCAAATTCAGAGATCCACCTGCCTCTTCCTCCTGGGTGCTGGAATTAAAGGTGAGCGCCGCCGCCACCACCACCACGCCTGGCTCTTCTGGCATTCTGTTTACTCTTTTAATTTTTTTTTTAAGATAGCCACTTAATTTTTGCCAAGAGTCCTGCAGTTTTCTCTAACCTCCTCTTACCCCTTTGTAGCACAGGACAGATGACCCAGAGAGCTGCCTATGGGGTAAGATGGCAAAGACTTGCAATCCTGGGTTCCTGGCTTGGGCCAGTCAAGTGTAATAATGTCAAGCCAAGAGCATTGGCTGTGCAGGCCCCTGAGGAAAAAAGTCCTCAACCCTGTGTTAGTACCAAACAGAGCAAAGGTTGGGGTTGTCACTCAGCCAAGCGGAGCACAGCCTGGCGTGCCCAAGACTGCAGCTCCCCACCAACCCACACCATCACACACTTGTAGATCCAGAACTAACTCATCACATTCTAATTCAGAGAATTTCCACTGAGAATCCTTTACTAACAGTCAAGGCTTTGGTACCGAAGGCCCTCCTGTCCTGAAGGAGACAGAATAACAGAGACTGCGTTTGAGGCCCAGCGAGGAGCCCGAGTCGTTAACACTAGGAGCGGCTAGCCGCAACCAACCTTTGCCGGAGACAATTTTTGGTGTTCTCAGGAAGAGGCTGCCATGCTGGAGATCCATCATTTCCCCCTTCAGCTTGTCTTCCATGACGTCAATAAGAGCAAGCTCATCTGCCAAGTCCTAAGACAAAAGCCTCAGTTAAGCTGGAAACTCATTTTGAGCACTTTCTGGAGATGGCATTTTCTGTATTCCAGGCACAGGAGGGTGGCGCTGTGCAGTCCGTTGGGAATCAGTCAAAGCAGAGACAGGTCACCTGAACCCATTGCTCTCCCCAAGTGATCCCATGCAGCGTTGGACTTTCTGGAAAAGCTCTCCCCTGGAGCAGCGTGGGGTGAGGGTTGCTGTTCACTAACTAGGTGATGTTGGCCAGTACCAAGGATTGCAACCAGGACCGGACACAAAGCTCTGTGGCAGACTGTTTGCCCAGTGTGAACAAGCCCTTAAAATTTGCCTCAAATTAAAAAAAATATATATATAAGCCAGGTTTTAGTTAATGCTACAACAGTATTCCGCAAAGCTAGTGAGATTGAACATATAATCCCAACACCCAGGAAGAAGTGGCAGGAGGATTGTCTGAGGCTGGCTTGAGCAACAACATGGGGCTGAAGGGAAGGTCCTGAGTTCAATTCCCAGCCAACCATGTGGTGGCTCACAGCCATCTATAATGGGGTCTGGTGCCGTCTTCTGGCCTGGCGTAGAGCACCATATAGGTAATTTATTATGTAATTAAACTATTGCTCTATGATTGATAAGAGCGTTGGATGAAAGCAGCTCTGACACAACCCTGCTGAGCCAAGTTTGCTCTCCAGAACTCACGAGGTAGAACTAACCAGAAGTTGCCCTGTGACCTCCACATGTGTGCTCACACAATTTCCCCCCCCCCAAAGGAAAAAAAAAAATCATACACATCAAGTAGTAATGGGGTTTGGATTGGAAAGAAGTTCAAGGTAACCCACTCCGTAGGACTTTATTTTTTACCACATGCACGTGTTAAATTTCCATTCAACATGCACTATATGTAGAGTTGGGCACATGGCTCAACGGTGACCTAGCATGTGGGAAATTCCCAGTTGACTCATTCAACCCTTGCACTGTAAAGGTACAATACAGGGGCTGTTCTGGGGCATACACGCTGGCAGCATTTTATACAGAGCTCAGTCTGGTCATCCTTGATGCTGCTACTTTGGAGAATCCTTTCTGTGTATCACTATGTGGCAAAATACTTCACAGACCCCTCTTCCAGTGTGCAAACCTTAACAGTTTTATATACAATATGACAATGTAGGTAGGGGTGATTCCCCCCCCCCCACACACACACACATGGGCTTGTGACATGAAGGAGCCCCACTTACCTTCATTAAGATACTGATGGCACAAGCCATGCCAACAGCACCAACACCAACAATTGTTATCTTGTTCTGGGGGGGCTGATCTTCCTTAAGAAGATTCACAATCAGTTGGTCCTTGAGGGATGCCATCTTGGATTTTGAATCTCTTGGGACCTGAGGTGGAAACAATGCAAGCCATTGTGGCCTCTCCAAGGTGGTGGTGGTGGGGTGTCAACCAAGTGCCAACTTTAGCCGGAAATGGTGGCGCATGCCTTTAATCCCAGCATTCAGGAGGCAGAGGCAGGAGGATCACTGTGAGTCCGAGGCCAGCCTGGTCTACAAAGCGAATCCAGGATAGCCGAGGCTACACAGAAAAACCCTGTCTCGAAAATAAATAAATGCCCGGGTCTGGCTCTTAACGTGAAGGTCCTCACCTTGAAGTGAAAAAAGAATAAGGAAGTCTCCGTGTAAGTGCAGCATTCTTCTGAGGACTTACTCATTTTAATAATCGCAAAGGGGGACGGCCTCTCCTCACACACGATTAGTAGAGACTCCCCTTACTCTTCCCCCATCACCCAGTCCTACAGTAAGGTGCCTAGATGCTCCAGGAAGCATCAAATATAAAGAGCAGAGGGCTCCAATAACGGCCAAAAGGTGCGACCCTAAAGCTAAGCAACGTGCTAAGACCTGCGCATGCGCAAACTTGCTTCCTATCCTCCCGCGTCCCCCCCCCCTTCCCCGCGCACAGGAACCCACAAGTTTTATGACCAGCCCAGATGCTTCTGACCCGGTAAGGCTGTGCGCGTGCGCAATCCCAGAGCAAGGTAGTAAGATAGGTCTAGTGGCTGCTGGCCATGGATGAGACTGCTCGGTCACACTTCGGCCCTTTACTGGAGCCGAAGCACATACAAACATTGGGAAGTGAGGCTGCCAGTCTCAGCCTGGGTCAGATCTCAAATGCCAATACCAGAAAACAGGGCCTTCACCGGCCAGGGCGGGGCCTCATTGCCCAGGATGAGACCGCTAAGAAATTCCTTCAGTTCCGAAAGGCGATAGAATTTCAGAAGGCCCGAGGCTCGGAGCTCCCCCGAACCACGAGAGCCATTTTTCCTAGCAAGCACTACGTCTCCCTTTGAAATCATTCCAAAGAGCAATAGGACTCGGCAAGATCTCCGGGCAGGAAGCCTAGAGCCATCAAGCAGGAACCCGGTCCCCTTACAACCGCTGCTATTTCTAGACAGCCCTGGAAGGTTCCTCCAGGCTGAGGGCAGGCCGTGGGCTTCTTCTCGCAAATAACCGGCCTCACCCGAACCTCAGTTCCGGACTTCATTTGGGTCAGGGTGCGTCTACTCCCCACGCGATTAGTGTCGCACTCCTCGGCGCTACAGGTTTCCTCTTTCCGTCTAGGGTGCAGAAGGCTGCGACTTTTCGCTCTTCCTCTGCGCACGCAGCGCGCTTAGCTGACCACACCAGGAGCCTCTTAAAAAATTGCATTTAGGCCAAGAGCGCCCTATAATCTGAACAACCACTCCCCCGAGTCCACGAAAGGGAAAATGCAAACCGCAAGGCTGCTCCCAAGTACCCCCCCCCCCCCATACACACACACTCAGACGTGCTGAGGCTTTTACTCTCCTATGGGCTCGAGTAACCGGACCACAGGTTTCTCAAGGCTCCCTTGCATCTGTTTGGTGGCTCCCAACCTACAGACCAGCCACCCCCAAGTCCTTCTTCAAACACCCGGACTTGCAGCCCCAGGCTGGGTGGGGCCGGCTGCTCAGTGCTCCAGAGCGCAATAGCCCACGCGTGCCCAGATCCGAACACCTTTACACCTCCACCCCGGGTAGAGACCACCCTCCCTCGTGCGGGCAACGTGGGCCCGTCCGTACCGCTAGTGCAAGACGGTGTGCGTTGAGCACTCGACAGGATGGCCTGTACTTGGCGACAGTGGCTCCAGCAGTCGGAGCAGCGCACGGGCGGGGCCTTAAATGGAGGCTCCGGGCTGACGTCAGAGTGGGAGCCCAGCGGACGTGCAGGAACCCACGTGTCGGCGGGGCCGGGGGCGGGCGTCCAGCCGGGCGGAGCCATGCTGAGACCGCGGAGGCGCCGGCAGCCGGATCGCTCTGCAGGGGTGACTCCACGTGTGCTGGGACACCTCCAGGAACTGCCGAGCCCACGTGCTCCTCAGCCTCAGATCTAGGAGCCAGAAAGGCTTCGATCCTCCGCTTCCTTTTCCATAAATCTTGTGGGATTCAGGGAAGCCCTGGCCGCTTTGTTAATTGCTGTTCCCAGAGCCTGGCACAACTTGTAGCATGCCACAGGCCCTCAGTAAGCACTGAGTGAAAGCACTTGCCAGCACCGTGTCAGTCTGTCCCCCATAGCAGTCTGTCTGGTGGGCCTTTCTCCTGCAACTAAACTTCCAAGTCGCAAACCAAGAGGGGTCCCAGTTTCTGAGGTCTTGCGAGCAATGCGGGCCAATTTACATCCATGTCTGCACTCTACAACCCCACAGGTGTTTTCAGCTGTGTTTCAGCTTTACCAAGAAATGTCAAGAGTCCCGGGTTGTTTTCACATCCCCCTGTCTTTAAACTTTTTCTGTAGGCCTTTACTTATTACCAATTTCTCTTCCTCTCCCAGCTGCCCCTACATTGTATTTGAGTCCCCAGGTGCCCCACCATCCGTTGACAGGGTGTGAAATTCAGCTTGCAAACGCTTTAACTCCCTTAGTGATAGGAAAGGCCAAGTGATCTGTGAGGTTCAGCCCTGAGCCCCAGCCACCCGGGATGGAGGTGGCAGTCACTGCAGGATTGAGGTCTACTAAAGTCTTGAACAAGACTTAAAGGGCGTCCTGAAGGAGCAGGAGGCGCGAACCCCCAGAGAGGGTGAAGCTTACAAGCCCCTGCTTGCCCTCTGCATCTCGGCTGTATCCATTGTGGTATATTTTCTAATAAACGGAGAACACTGTATGTGTGGCCAGGGCGAGGCACTCGCCTGGTATGCACAAAGCCCTGGGTCTCATCCTTAGCAGAGCACAAAAGAAATAAATTAAAAAGTCACAACAGTGGCCCTGCCATTAAGACTATAAAAGCTCGTAACTCCAAATCCAGGGGACCCAACATCCTCTTCTGGCCTTCATATATATATATATATATATATTTTTTTTTTTTTTTTTTTTTTTTTTAAGAGCACTGGCTGCTCTTTCAGAGGACCTGGGTTCAATTCTCAGCACCCACATGGCAGCTCACAACTGTCTGTAACTCCAATATCACACAGACCTACATGCAGGCAAAACACCTATGCACATCAAATAAAAATAAATAAATTATTCAAAAATAAATGGATAAAAAGTCAAAACAAGAGAAATAAAATTTTACTTTCTTGGGTTTTTTTTTTTTTTTTTTTTTGGTTTGGGTTTTGGATTTTGTTTTAACTTTTTTGAGACAGGGTTTCTCTGTGTAGCCTTGGCTATCTTGGGCTCCTTTTGTAGACCAGGCTAGCCTCAAACTCACAGAGATCCGCCTGCCTCTGCCTCCCAAGAGCTGGCCTCCCCACGCTGCTGCCACCACCTGGTGAAATGTAACTTTTTAAAGAAACAATAAAGGTTTATCTATGAGTTCTAAGAGACATTTAAAGCCCGTATTCAAACCAGGCGGAAGGGAAGGCTGGTTGGGAACACCTTAGTTTATAGCAGCTGAGCGGAAGTACAGGTTGCAATCTAGTAACTATTTGTGCTATTGAACTGTTAACCAGCGGAGCGCAATGTTCTAAGCTGAGTGTACACCAAGTTATAAGATGCCCCACTCCAGCCGCTAGGAAATCGCTTTATGTGGAAAATACACGTGCACAAAGCACATGTGCACACACACGTCTGGCCCCAGTAGTATTCTGGGGAGGGTTTGTCTCTTCCCTTATACCCCTCTCTATGCCCGCGGAGTGGACACACTTTCTTCTCACCACCCCACACTTTGGCCTATACAACCTTCAGGGACCCCCTTGCAGTTAAGGGGTTGGATTCTGCTCCCCTTCAGGGACACAGATAGGCATACTTCCTGTGTGCAGTGTGCAGCAGCAACTCAAGGCTCCACTCCAGAAAGACCCATAGTTGTGGTTTTTTGGTTGCAAAGGGGGAAAATTCACCCCAGCTCCAGAAAAAGGAGGCATCTATTTAGCTTATTATAATCATTTTCCAGTTACTGCTGCAGGCCCAGAGACTGTAAACATGGCTGGAGGTGGGGGTGGCGGGGCCCGTGCACAGGTTGTCCCAAGTTATCTAGGGACAGGGCAGCTTCCAACAATACCTCTAGGCCTATGGGACAGTGTCCTTATTCAGTCAAGGATAGGATCTGCCAGCTTGTTAAGTATGTCCCAGCTGGAAGGAGGGGACTGGCAGAAAGTCAAGAGTGGGTTGGGGCTGAGAAACAGGTAAGATCCGGAAGACATGGGGGCTGGAGAGATGGCTCAGAGGTTAAGGTCTCTGACTGCTCCTCCAGAGGTCCTGAGTTCAATTCCCAGCAACCACATGGTGGCTCACAACCATTTATAGTGTGACCCGGTGCCGTCTTCTGGCTTGCAGGCATACATGAAGGCAGAACACTGTATTCATAATAATAAATAAATCTTAAGGGCTGGAGAGATGGCTCAGTGGTTAAGAGCACTGTCTGCTCTTCCAAAGGACCCGGGTTCAATCCCTAGCACCCACATGGCAGCTCCCAACTGTCTGTAACTCCAGATCCAAGGGATCTGACACTTACATTCCAATGCACATAAAAATAAATAAATAAATAAATAAATAAATAAATAAATAAATAAATAAATCTTAAAAAAAAAAAAAAAAAAAGATCCGGTAAGGCCTATGAAAATAGCTCAGGGCAACTAACAATACTAGTCACAAGCGCAGCCTCCCTCCTCGAGGCATATCAGGAGCCACTTCCTGACTCCAGGAAGGATAAGACAAATGCCACTTGCAGAGGCTCATAGCAGACAGGCCCTGGGCTTGTCTTCTCTCTGGACAAGATCATTCACATTTTCCAGATGGTAACATCAGGACTTGGAGATAGTACTGGCTTTCCCAAAACCATGCAATTTCTAAGTAATCTCAGCCTGGACTTTAACCTGATACTGACCTGCAGCTCGAAGCCTGTTTTTCTCTCTCTACGAGGCAACATGCTCACAAAACCATGTGTAGTGCATGTCCTAGGTGCCAGTCTTAGGTGGGGGAAGCCAAAAAGCAGGCAGTGGGTGTCTCTGCCTGCTTCAGCTGTGATGCTGTTCTTTTCCGCCCTCACCCTGGGTTGACACCATCTTGGTTCTGACTTCCAGGTCTGGGCAGGACCTTATGCCGCCAGCTTTCTGGCTGGGACGTGGCAGATGGTGGCACTTCTTACCATCCACGGTCACAGCCATGTAAGCCAAGTCCTCACAGTGAATCTATGCGCTTCTGTTGTTGCTTCTGATCGTGAGTGACACCATCTGCAGAGTCGAATGTCCATACTACACAGAATATGGAACCCACAAAATGTCTCAGGAAACCTGTCACAGAGCAGAGCACACCCCTGAACCCTACCAAGTGGTCTCTTTAAGGGGATCTACAAAGAGGTCCTTTGTCTGGGCACAAAGAATGCTTGGTCCCTGGAATATACTGAATAGGATTTTTCTAAAGTAGTCCTAGGCAGAGGATGGTGCCCACCCAAAACAATTCTGTGTCAACTCTTCCACTTGGGGTTTGTTGAATGAGTCCCTGAGAGTGGTCACTGATTTCCTGTTGCCTCCAGGATAAAAGCCAAACCCTGCACATCAGGCTCTCCCCCAATACCTACAGTGCGCCCCTCCCCCACCTTATCTCCTATTTTCCTTTATGCTTCCTGTGTACCAGGGTCAAGGCTACGCTCCACACCCCTCAAATGGACCATACACTGTTCCATTTCTATCCTTCCACTCAGGCCACCCCTAACACCTGGATACCTCTTCCTTGCCACCAGATCTGACTCCCTGAGCCCACACAGTCAGAGACTGAGTGCCAGAGATACAAAAATGAGCAAGGCAATCAGCTGTGGCACATGCTCACAGTTCTAGCTACTCACGAAGTGTAGGTGCTGGGAAGATAGCTTAGGCTCATGAGTTCGAGACCAATCTGTACGAGAGAGAGATTTATAAGCCTTCAAAAACCAACATGGAGGGGACTGACAACATCCTCCTTGGTCTTGGTGGGTCACACACCTGTGATCTCAGCAAGCACCTGAGAGGCAGAGGAAGGAGGATCACAAGGTCAAGGCTAGCCTTGGCTATATAGTGAGTTCAAGGCTAGCCTTGGCTATATAGTGAGTTCAAGGCTGGCCTGGGCTATAGGAGAGTTAGTCTACAAAACAAGCTAACAAAGACAGCCAAAGCAAAAAATAAAATATGTCACACTGCCACAAAGAGGTTAAGAATGCTCTGCATTTGGAGGAAAGAGCACTGACTTAAGTCATCTGAGCAAAGAAACCAGAGAAGGCTTTCCTTTCTGGGAGAGGCAGCACCGGGCCTGGGGTGGGAAAAGATTTCAACTGGCCGATGAAGTGTTGAGAAAGCAGAGAAAAGGGGATGAAGCAATTCAGAAACCACAAAATGCAAGGTGTGTCGGGACATCCTGAGCCCTCAACGCCAGTCTAAGTACACATTTAGGTGTGCTTTCTTCTCTTCAGGCTTTAGTGGTCAGCAGTCACTGGAGGTTCTAGACAATGGGAAAGGCCGTGTCTGAAAGGCCATGGGAAAGAGAGCGCCTTATCTGGGGACAGCACACATGTAGAGGATTCCTGAAGAGCGGTAATGGCTCTAGCCACATCTGTCCAGGGCGTCCGGTTTCCCCGATGCAACCCTCCACACCCCGAAGCCCCTCTCAACACTCACTGCCGGTCTGCCTGTTTTCACCTCGTCCATGACTGCGAGGCCGATGGCTTTCCTGAATTGCAGGACCCAAAATGTAGAGAACCTCATGTCTCTGCCCTTGACCTGCAGGGAGTGCTGCCTGCGTACGTGCGTGCGTGTGTAGAGAGAAGAGAAAATAGCACTGGCCCCAAGAAACTGCTTTGTGTCGCGCACGCCCCCCCCCCTCAATTGATGAGCATGAAGTCTGAAGACTCCACCCCGGCTTCCCAGGCTCTCCTGGTGACACTTCCTGGGGTCGGGATGCCACACCTCCTAGGATCCTAACACCTTCTCCTCCCCTCTCCCCTCTGCTCTTCTAAGCCAGTGACAAACCGTGCCTGTTTCCTTTTGAGACTTTTTTTTATCTCTGAGATGCCTTAAGAGATGCCACCTCAGGGACTGCATGCCCCCCCCCACCACCACCACTTGTTTCTCCTGGGGAAAAGGGACAGCAGTGTTCTCTGCTTTCCACCCTTCCTGAGGGAACAGGGGTGTCCCATTGGCAGGTCCCAGATAAAGATGGTCACAAGCGACTTTGAAACTGAGGTCAGTGCTACAGAGGGTGTCCCAAGTCCTGCTAGTCCCCAGTGTGGGTTTCCATAGCAAAAGATATCCCTTGTCTAACCACACAGGGTCGTTTACAGCCCTGACAGTCTTTCCTTCTGTTACTTTGGGTGACAAGAACAGTGACAGACATGGCTTAACAAAGATGAGTATGCAGCTTACTAAAGACTGGCGGGGTAGGGGTGGGTGTCCAGAGGACTGTGTTGTTGTGTTGCTGCTGCTGCTCTTCTCCTTCTCCCTCTCCCTCCTCTTCCTCCTCCTCCTCCTCCTTCTTCTTCTCCTTCTTCTACTACAGGGTTTCTCTGTGTAGCCTTGGCTGTTGTGGACTTGCTCTGTAGACCAGGCCGACCTTGAACACACATTGATCCACCCACCTCTGCCTCCCTGAGCGCTGGGATTAAAGGCATGCGCCACCGTGCCCGGCTTGAGGACTGTGTTCTTGAGCAGGCATGGTGGTGGTGAACAGCATTGGGAGTTCAAAGAGACTCTGAGCTGTGTAGGGAGTTTGAGGCTAGCTGGCCCATGGGGGCAGACGGAGGTGAAGAGGGATTTCTGATACCCTATCATAAGATCCTATCAATCTTCGAACTCTGTACAGTTTGTTTTAAACTTCTACGAAATGGAGCATTATATTCTGTCTTGGCTCAAAAAAAAAAAAAAAAAAAAAAAAAAGGGTAAATTATTGAGATATGCCAGGTGGGTCAAATCCAATTAAAAGCATGAATTCAGTCCTGGAGGCCTAGTTGTCACTTCCTGGGGTTGCACAGAGAAGGGACAAGGGCTGAGCTGTGAGGCTGCTGGCTGCTTTCCCTTTAAACTGTTTACACAACACTTATGTGGCCACATCTCAGAGAGCAGGTTCCAGCTGGACGGGGAGCTGGGGGAGGCCCTCTGAACTGTACCTTGAGTGTGCTCAGAGGCCTACTGTCTTTTTGTAGGGGTCACGGGAGCTCTGGTTCTGTTTCAGGGCCTAGGATTCTAAGAGGGGTCAAGGGAAGCCTACAGCCGACACCTCAGGCTTTGGGTGAAGGCTCTACTTGTGAGCACTGGATCCTTTGTGTATAGCTTGTGGTGGTTTCCCCATTCATTCGTGTGTGTGTGTGTGTGTGTGTGTGTGTGTGTGTGTGTGTGTTGTATAGAAACAGGGTCTCCTTTTTCCTAGGCTGGCCTTGAACTCACTTATGTAACCATGAACGACCTTGAGCTTCTGACTCTATTGCCTCCACATCCTGCGTGCTGGGGTTGCAGGTGTGCACCACCAGGCCTAGTTTTACAAAGTACCAGCAACGTACGAAACACAGGGCTCCTCGCGCATGTCTAAGCTGACTCTACCAGCTGTGTCATATCTGTGTCCTCCCATTCACTGTCAAAGCATGTATAAATCTGGAGACCTTCCGAAACCAGAATAGGAATTCCAACATCTTATCGACAATATTACCAAAGCACAAAATATTAAACGGCCTCAAGACCTGGGAAATGCCACATGCCTTTCAAACGTCTATACTGCCTTTCCTTGGGCCATACCACTGCCTGGACTTGTGGGTCTAGCAGCCTGAGAGGACAGTAGCAAAGAAGTCACCCTTTGTTCTCCAGATATCCAAGGCCAAAGGTGGCTGGTCCCACCCAGCAGAATCACCTAGGGTAGAGGCAGGAAGGGCTTGGCAGCTCACCAGGCCACAAGGGTACTTTGAGGTCATCTAGTCAGCAGCCCTTTCCTGGCAACCCCTTAATCTTGCATGGCCCACCTGTGGTGTGTGTGTGTGTGTGTGTGTGTGTGTGTGTGTGTGTGTGTGTGTGTGTGTGTGTGTGTACAGGACCAAGCCTTGCCTTGGGGGTGAATACTTGCAACGTGCAAACACATCTGAGGGCTTCTGAGGTCTTCATCGCTTGGGCCCAACCTGTCTGTACTCATCGAGTGCCAGGGACTCTGTTTCACTTGCTGCCCCCCCCCCCCCCCCGCCAAAGGAGGGCATTATTCATTCAGGGGGACCCAGAGAAGGAGGGAAGTGCTCTTGTCAGTGGTGATGACTCAGGCCCAGTCTTGAGCTTTGACTAATGTATCTGCAAGCCCGGCTTCTTCCTGGCCTCGTGGGTGTGGCTCTGCTACCAGTCTCTGGCTTCTGGGTTTTTCCACTGTGCCAGACCTCTTACAACAGCCCTGGCTTGTGGGGGGCGG
The DNA here is from genome assembly GCF_903995435.1 of Acomys russatus. Lineage (NCBI taxonomy): Eukaryota > Metazoa > Chordata > Mammalia > Rodentia > Muridae > Acomys > Acomys russatus. The sequence continues at coordinate 6,902,963 of NC_067143.1, read as the reverse complement.
ATGGAGGGCGCAACTGGGAATGGAGGATTTGCTCTGCAAGAAGCCACACCCAGCTATTAAGGCCACAGGCCCAGAGGCTACCTCCTCCTTGGGTCCCTTAGCCCCAAACTGAGATGGCTTTCAAGCACCCAAGTCCCTCCTCCCGCCTCTTCTTCAAGGCTGTTTGTCAGCTGCGGATGGGTTTAACCTGTGCCAGGGTCTCCATGACAACTAGGGCTCACAGCTTCTTGCCTCCCTGCCTGGATCAAGGGATTGCACAATAATAGAGCTTCCTTGTGGGCCCCAACATTGGCTGTGGCCCTAGGCTCACACAGCCTACCATCACCTGTTCCAGCATTTAAAGCCGCTACTCAGCTAGGTAGCCCTGAATACCTTGGACCCAGCAGGGGTTATCTGAGGAAAGTCTGAAATGGGAAGGCTAGGACCTCTAGGACCTGCCTTTTTTTTTTTTTTTTTTTTTTTTTTTTTTTGGAGTTGGCCCAATTGCTCTCTCTTGGTAGGCTCCCGTGCTTATAAGCTTTTTTAGGGCAATGGGTGAAAGTTAAAACTCCACTCTGTTAGCTGTTTAGACTTTGCTCCCTGGACGTGGAAATGAGGATGACAGGAGATGGTTTGCAATTCCTAGGCCATAATCCAGAATTCTCCTGTCCCCATTCCATCAAATGGTCCTTGGTTTGTAGGGGGTGGTGCCAGCCTCTCAGGCGAGATGCTTATCAGTGTGCAATTAAAAGACTCCAGAGTGAGAAAGTGATCAGCAGGGGAGAGAGAGGGGGGAGAGAGGGAGAAGGAAGGGGGGGAGAGAGAGGGAGGGGGAGAGAGAGGGTGGGGAAGAGAGAGGGAGGGGGGAGAGAAGGAGGGGGAGAGGGGGGAGGGTGGAGAAAGAGAGAGGGGAGGGTGGAGAGAGAGAGGGAGAAGGTGGAGAGAGGGGGGTGGAGGGTGGAGAGAGAGGGAGGGGGGAGAGAGAGACAGAGACAGAGAGAGACAGAGAGAAAGAGAAGCCAAGCCAATCTGCACCCTGGTTAGCAGGTCAAAGCTTCCAAAAGGTGAAATGAGGAAAACAAAGCTGAATAGGAACAAAGGGCTGGGTTCTTCTCGGCCCTGGTGCAGGTCTCCTCGGCTCTTAGGTCCCGGCTTCCAGGGCCCGCCTTCTTCCTCTTTAACGTCTTTCCCAACCCCTGGGGGGGTGGGGGTAGTTGTACCTTTGTTTGACGGACTCTTTGGAGGACTGTGATGCAGAAATCGGGATTAGAGACTTTATCGAACAGCAGGGAGGCGGATTAGGGTCTCTAGGGACTGTTAATTGACATAATAAAAGAGTGAGGGAAATTCCTTGGAGGAGCTGGGCTCTCAGAGAAATTTGGGTTCACTATCTGTTAGAGTAAACCATGGATTTGAGCTGTTTTTACTTATTTTTATTTCTTTAAAGATTTCCCCACCTCACCTTTTTTTGGTTTTTCGAGGCAGGATTTCTCGGTATGTATCCCTGGCTGTCTTGTACTCACTCTGTAGACCAGGCTGGCCTCGAACTCACAGGGATCTACCTGCCGCTGCCTCCAAGTTAAAGATTGATTGATTTTGGCTTTTCTGTGTAGCCCTGGCTGTCCTTGAACTCACAGGGATCCACCTGCCTCTGCCTCCCAAGTGCTGGGATTAAAGCCCAGCTCTCATCTTAAAGGGAATAAGAGATAGTTTATTTTGGAGCCATTTTGAGTGGCCACAGCCTGGGAACACAGGTTTAGGTTACTCCAAACTCCATATTCTAAACCTGGAAGCAGTTTCATGAAGTTTTATAGTCTTATGGGACAAATAAAATTATAAATCAAAGCAAGTTTAAAATTCTTTGGTGGGTACTGTTAGGTCCTGCTGCAGGGCGTGGCTGGCATGCCCCGCCTTCCACCTAGGGGCGGGGTTTCCCCTCCTCCTGAGACTCATTATGTAAACCAGACATTTTGGTACTACACCCCTTGCCCCTTTCCCACCTCCCTGCCCTCTCTCCTTTCACTCCCCTCCCCTCCCTTCCACTCCCCTCCCCTGTCTTCCCATCCCCCCTCCCCTCCCCTCCCCCCTCCCCTCCCCTTTTTTTCCTCCCCTTCCCGTGCTACTTCCAATAAGCCTGAATTTATGTATTATAGCTTCGTTGTCATTAGCTCATTCCGACTAGGTACATCAGGGACAGGTTCGGTGAAATGGGCGGAGCTTTTCTCTAGGCCGGAAATGCTATCGGAGCGGTTTATTTGGTGGAAAGCTATCTATTAGTCACTAGATGTCGGTCTGACACAGAGGGGGGCGGGGGAGGTCAGGAATGGTTGTTCTAGATGGCTAGAACTAGCCCAGGATAAGACAACTAACCTCTGGACCTGCAACATCCCAACCTCCCCACAGCACTGCAGTGCTATCAGCTAGTCAGATAGATGATGACGCACACGCAGCTTCCTTCCAGGAGCTCACATCCTACTAGGGGAGCAAACCTCATGGACCCAGCCTATGTGAGACCTTCAAGGACAAGGCCAGCAAGATGGCTCCCAGACCTGATGGCCCTAGCTTGAAGCTCAGATCAGGTCCCACAAGGTGGCAGGAGAAAGGCCACTCCTTAGAGCACTGGCTGCTCTTTAAGAGGACCCCTGTTTGATTCCCAGCACCCATGTGGTTGCTCACAACTGTCTGCAACTCCAGTTCCAAGAGATGAAATGCTTTCTTTTTCTGATCTCTGTGGGCACTGAACACACTGCACCCATGATACACACGCAGGCAAAATACCCATACATATTTAAAAAAATAAAAAAGGTTGCCCTCTGACCTCTACAAGCTTGTGCCTGGACACACACAATAGTAGATTAAATACGAATGAAAAGATTTTCAGTAATAATCCCGCATACTTACTGAACATGTCATATGCAATAACCCCTTTCAACACTTCACCCAATTTACCTCTTACAGTCTCTCTGTGGAGTAGGGAATGTCACCCCTGTTTTATAGGATTAGGCTTCAGTGACATGAAATCCATGTGGTATCTTGGCATGTCACGTGTCCCTTGTGGAGGTCAGGTGGCTAATAAGAGCAGAGGCAGGGTGGTGTGTGTGTAGCTCAGGAGGTAGAGTACCCATTTAGCATGCTCAGGGCCCAGGGCTCAGTCCCTCAGCACCACAACCTGGGGACTCCACACCAGTACCCGCACTGAAGAGGCAAAGGCTGGGAGAGGTAGAGGAGGACACTCTGTCTCAAAAGGGAAAAACAAAAACAAACAAACAAACAAAAAAGGCAATGACAAGAAAAAAAAAAGCCAAACCAAACAACAACAAAAACTCCGCAAAAGGTAAAAAAACAAAACTCAGAGCAGAGACAGTGCCTCCTAACAGCTCCCAGGGGAATGCTAGGCCCCGCTGAAGAGCCTCTCAGAAATCTAATGAAGGAGAAAACTCAGTGAGGCTGGCTGGAGGCACAGCTGCCTGGAGGCGGTTCATTCACTGAGCTGGGCAGCTGGAATGTGCTGGCCCACGTGACCATCAGGAACAGTTCCGGGCAGCAATAACGCAGCATCAAGCTCCTGGGGCAAGGTGCAGGATGCAGAGCCAGGAGTGGTGCGAAGAGGGGGAGGAGGAGATGCAGGGCCTGGGGGAGGGGGGTGGCACAGGGTAGGGTGGGGCACATGATCCGGGAGCCTTGGAACAGACAGACATTTTGGGGCACAGGGATGTGCAAGGCCTGCAGGGGTGGGGGTTGGGAGGGGAGTGAGGATGGGGGCAGCATGCAAAGCCCAGTCCAGGGGTGACACTCCCCGATGAGGAGCACTCTCTGTGTCTCTCTGTCTCTGTCCCTCTCTCTCTAGCTCACTTGGTCTCTTGCTCTCTCATTTACGCCTAGATTCTGAGAATATGGCATGGCCTCTCTTCCTCACTCCAGGGGAGGCGCTGATCCCTTTTCCAGTGGGCAAGGAGGTACAGGCAGTAGAACCCCAAACCCCAGCAGTGTCCCCCAGGACTCTAGCCACTAAGCACCAAGGAGGAGCCTGGCAGACTTTTATCCACCTTGCCCTGGGCTTCTAAGCAAGCCATTTAGCACATTAAATATTTTATATCTGTGAAATAAGAAAAATAACAGCCCTACCTCACAATAACATGATTGTTATTACCATTATTTGATTCTTGTTTGTTTTGTTTTTTGAGACAAGGTCTCACCGTATAGCTCTGGCTGGCCTGCAACTCGATGTATAGCCCAGAGTTACCTTGAACTCAGAGATCCCAAGTGCTGGAACAAAAATGTGCCCCGGCAAGTCTGCCCTGGTTACATTTAAGAAAGACACACACGGCCTTGGTGCTGCCTGGTTGCTCAGCAAGCCACATGCCTTAGGAAATGGGTTGGACAGGAAGCTGTGGCAACCTTCCTAGAGTCTATCTGCCGATGGTGCTCTGAATGTTGTTTGCTTGCTTATCTTACTCTCTAGTCCAGGTTGGCTTAGAACCTACTAGTCATAGCTCAGGCTAGACCCCCAACTCCTGGCAATTTGCTATTCAAGCTCAGAGTTCTTGGTCCCGCACCAAGGTTTGTTGTAACTGCTTGCTCAGGTGAAGGCTACCCCAGAGCCTGCCCTCCTATCTATCTTTTTTAATTGGTTTGTTTTGTTTGTTTTTGTTTTTTGAGACAGGGTTTCTCTGTGTAGCCTTGACTATCCTGGACTCGCTTTGTAGACCAGGCTGGCCTCGAACTCAGTGATCCACCTGCCTCTGCCTCCCAAGTGCTGGGATTAGAGGCATGCGCCACCACCACCTGGCTAAGAATGACATTTTATAAGGTGTTGTAAAGTCTAGGCACCTAGTAGGTGCTCAATTAATGCTAATCCCCATTTGAAACCCTTTTTGGCTGCATGTTGAACTGAACACTTTTTTTTTTTTTTTAAGATTTATTTATTTATTGTACATACAGTGCTGTGCCTGCATGCTAGAAGAGGGCACCAGATCTCATTATAGATGGCTGTGAGCCACCATGTGGTTGCTGGGAACTGAACTCAGGATCTTCGAAAGAGCAGCCGGTGCTCTTAACCTCTGAGCCATCTCTCCAGCCCTGTGAACACACTTCTTAGGTGGCTCTCAGGAGCCTACATTCAGCTAGGAGGACCTTTGACATCACTGCCTCATAAATTGCTGCTGCCTGGTCAGGGTGAGTGGCAGCTGCTGCCTCTGAGGCTAGAACTAAAGCCTCCAGCTAACTCTCAGTCACCAGCTCCTCTCACATGCTCTCACCTCTCAATTGCCAGCTCCTCTGGTATGCTAGGCTTGCTTATCCAAGTCTCTGCAAAGTAAATGGTTGCTGGGGAGGCTGGCCTGCAAGCCTTACAGATTTCATTCCAGCCAGGATACCAGGAATAGGAAAGCCCCAGGGCCTCAGTTTGGCCATGCAGTTTGCTTTCCCTGAGCAGCACCTACATACCTGTCCAACACTCTTCTTTAAAGTCACTATTTTACTTGTAGTCCTTCTCAGCAAAATATAAGTCTGATATGCTTACTACCTTACTCCTTTCTTTCTTTTTTTAATTGTTGTTGTTTCTCTGTGTAGCCCTGGCTGTCCTGGACTCACTTTGTAGACCAGGCTGTCCTGGAACTCACAGAGATCTGCCTGCCTCTGCCTCCTGAGTGCTGAGACTAATGGAGTGCACCACCATGCCTGGCCTTCCTTCCTTCCTTTCTTTATGCTTTTGTTTTTGTTTTTAATTATTTTTCTTTATTTTATGTGCATTGGTGTTTTTGCCTATATGCATATGTCTGTGTGAGGGTATCAAATCTTGGAGTTATAGACAGTTGTGAGCTGCCATGTGGGTGCTGGGAATTGAACCTGGGTCCTCTGGAGGAGCAGTCAGTGCTCTTAACCACTGAGCTATCACTCCAAGCCCCCTCTTTTTGCTTTTTTTTTTTGTTTTTCGAGACAGGGTTTCTCTATGTAGCCTTGGCTGACTCACTTTGTAGACCAGGCTGGCCTCGAACTCACAGCGACCCGCCTGCCTCTGCCTCCCAAGTGCTGGGATTAAAGGCATGCGTCACCACGCCCGGCTCTTTTTGCTTTTTTGAGACAGGGTTTCTCTGTGTAGCAGCCCTGGCTGTTCTGGAACTTGCTCTGTAGACCAGGCTGGCCTTGGACTCATAAAGATTCACCAGCCTCCGTCTCCTAAATGCTGAAACTAAAGGCATGTGCTACCACCTGACTTTTTGTTTTGTTACATTTCATTTTTCTTTCTTTCTCCCCATCCTCACCCCCTTTCTCTCTTTCTTTGTTTTTGAGACAGGGTTTCTTTGTGTAGCTTTGGGTGTCATGGGTGTGCAGACCAGGCTGCATGCACCACCATGCCTGCCTCGATACATTTCTTAAAACTAGAGTTGAGCCAGTACAGTAACGTACACGCCTGTAATCCCAGCACAACCAATCAACAGACAGACAAAAACAAAAAAAACCCCACCAAACTCAAAACAAGAAACAAACAAAAAAACTATATATATGTGTGTGTGTGTGTGTGTGTGTGTGTGTGTGTGTGTGTGTGTATTGTGTGCATGTAGGAGACTGAACCAGGGCTGTGCGTGCTCAGCACACCCTCCCATGCCAGTCAAAATATACTTTTTCAGCCAGGCGTGGTGGCACACGCCTTTAATCCCAACACTCAGGAGGCAGAGGCAGGCGGATCGCTGTGAGTTCGAGGCCAGCCTGGTCTACAAAGTGAGTCCAGGATGGCCAAGGCTACACAGAGAAACCCTGTCTCAAAAAACAACAACCTTTTTCTTTAAAAACAAAAACAACAACATACATTCAGGACCAACAAGATGAACAGTGAGTGAAAGAATTTGCCACCAAGCTTGAAGCCCTGACTGACTTTGACCCCATGTAGTGGACAGGCAGACAGAGCCTCACAGGTTGTCCTCTGATGTCCACATGCATGCTGTTACAGGTGTGTGTTCCCTCCAAAGTAGAGAAACAAATATAAAGCATGCACATTTGCATTTACTATTCTTAGTGCTGAACTGTGCCTACCTGCTTTAGAAAACACTGGGCTAGTGAGGTTAGAAGCAGGAGCTAGTTAGTGAGAGGCTTTGTTGTGATTTTTTTTAAAAATTATTTTTTAATTGGCCCCATGTACCCGAGGCTGGCCTCACACTTGCTAAGTACCTGAGAATGCCCTTGAACTCCTGACCCTCCTGCCTTCAGCTCCAGAGGGCTGTGATTACATCTGGGCACCAGCACACCACGCCTGGTTTGTGTGGTACTTGGAACTGAAGCCAGGGCTTCCTGCATGATAGGCAAGTTCTCTTAACACCCCAGCCCCTAAGAGTTTTGAAATCATTAACTTAGGGCAGCTGGCTTACGAGGATTGTGTGCACGCCTCTCTTCCCCAGGTGGCTCCTTCTTAGAAAGCTAGCGTTGTCCATGGGTGGTGGTGTACGCCTTTAATCCCAGCACTCGGGAGGCAGAGGCAGGTGGACTGCTGTGAGTTCGAGGTCAGCCTGGTCTAACAAAGTGAGTTCAGGACAGCCAAGGCTACACAGAGAAAGCCTGTCTCGAAAAACAAACAAACAAAAGAAAGCTAGCGTTCAGGTTTCTACTCCCAGATGAAAATCTGAGGCTAGCCCATAATTGGCAGTGGAGAGTCTGGCCTAGGTGGGAGAGTGGCTTTTTCCAAATATATTCTACCCCACAGACCCTTCTGTGGACACAGAGCTCTGTGTGTGTGTGTGTGTGTGTGTGTGTGTGGTGCGCGCGCACAGAGCCTGGCCCTAAAGTTTGATCTATAGCTCGGCTGGCTTTGAACTGATTCTCCTGCCTCTGTCTCCTGAGTGCTGAGCCTGCAAGCATTAGTCACCATGTATGGTCCTTGTCACTGAGTTTTCTGTCATCTTTAAAGGATCCCGAAGCCCTTCCAAATCTCAGTTCTTTTTCACTCTTCTTAGTAAACTGTTTTCACTGTGGGAAAACAAAGCAAAACATTTCATTCAAACCACAAGGGCCAGCTAGGGGTTAAGAAGGCGCCCTCCTGATCTCTTCCGCTTTTCACTTGGGGTGTGGGGACTGACTGGAACCAAGCATCCCATGGGAGTTCTGAGAGCAGGAGGGTATCCTCCCCGAGGGAGCAGGGCAGACTGCCTTACCTCTTCTTGGCATCTTCTCTCTTGATACCACTTTGTCCAATTGTCTCACAGGCCCAGGCTTGGGTTATGTCGCTTCTGTAGTGCTCTATGTGCTGGCCATACCTCTGCGCAACTGTTCTCTTAGTAACCCCCTCAAATTACTCAATTTAAATGTCAGGGCCCTTTTATTACCTCACATAATAACAGTGCATGAACTGTTACTGAGAAAGCCTGTCAAGTAGCCTTTGAGAGGCACGAGGGGAAAGGGAGTGAGTTTAAGAGCAGAACCAGCTCAGAGCCTGCCGCCATGGTTGTCAGGTTCAAGTGCTGACTGTGAAGAGAGAAAGCTCAGGCAGGAGGTCAGCAGACGCGATGCAGCTCACCACCTAAGCTGCCACCACACCAGGCAGAGCTAATAAGCTTTGGCCTGGAGCCTGGGGATTGTTAAGTCATAACTAATAAGCAACAGGACAGTTACAGACCTTTCATTTGGGGCCAGACACTAATCTAAGCACCTCATATTTATTAGCTCATTTAATCTTCACAATAAGTCTGTGAGTAATGCTATCACGCCCATTTTACAAAGATATGAAAGCACCATCAGATTGAGTAATTGCTCCACCTGGCCCTCAGACCTGAACCCAGGCACTTCAATGCTACAGTCTGAGCACCGAATGCTAATCTTTTTATGTTAGACTCTTTCTTTTTTGCTTTTTGAGACAGGGTTTCTCCATGTAGCCCTGGCTATTCTGGACTCACTTTGTAGACCAGGCTGGCCTCGAACTCACAGAGTTGTCTCTGCCTCCCAAGTAGACTTTTTATTACTCTAGTCATGGGAAAATGGAAAATTGCTTGTTCTGCAAGACACTCCTTGTCTGAGTTACTGTTTTCATAATAGAAACCCATGTATTTAGATCTCAGCATGCATGAGCTGACGCTTGTAGTGATGGGTCTTGAAAATAAGCCCTGTGGACACATTGAATGGTTCCCACATGGCTTTGCTTTCCTGTTAACATCTTTTTGTTTTGTTTTGTTTTTCAAGACAGGGTTTCTCTGTATAGCCTTGGCTGTCCTGGACTCACTTTGTAGACCAGGCTGGCCTCGAACTCATGGAGCTCTAACTGCCTCTGCCTCCTGAGTGCTAGGATTAAAGGTGTGCACCACAGTGCCTGGATAACACTAACATTTTTTACCCCATCATTGCTAGGGAGTGAACTAAGGCCTCCAGTCACGCAGGCAAGCACTCTACCCAAGCTACGTCCCCAGTGCTAGACGGCTTAGACAGGCTTTTCTCCCATGAGGTTCCTCGGGTGAGTAGTAGAGTTCACGGTGCTAAAGCCCCGTCCGTCAGAGACCATCACACCATCTATGTAGGTGAGCAAACACAGGTGTGGGCAGGCTGGGTAAACTGCTCAAGGTCACAAAGCCAGTGAGTTACAGTAGTTGGGATCTGAGTCCAGAGTCCAGAGTCCGTGCCCTGCTGGACAGCTCTGCGATCACCTGTCTCTTCTGTACCCAAGGCGTCAGCTACTCCCAGAGGCCCACTGAACACGCTTCAGTAGAACAGTAGGACATGTTGGTACCAGCAGAAAGTCCACTCTGGCTGCCAATTTGAACAGGCCCCAGAAATGGAACGTCAATAGAGGACTCTTCTTCACAGGAGACTGGCTTGCTAATGGACCCCTGTCCGGAGTTGAGCTTCTTTGCCAAGGACTATCTATTATTATTATTTTATTTTTATTTTTATTTTTTTTTTGGTTTTTCAAGACAGGGTCTCTCTGTGTAGCCTTGACTGTCCTGGACTCACTTTGTAGACCAGGCTGGCCTCAAACTCACAGCAATCCACCTGCCTCTGCCTCCCGAGTGCTGGGATTAAAGGCGTGCGCCACCACCACCCAGCTTGCCAAGGACTATCTAAATGGCCATGTGCACAGGTGTCTGTGTCTGAAGACCTCAGGTTTCAGGTTAGAAAAAAAGAATTCAAGTACAGAGAACTGTCTATAAGGAAACAAGAGTGTTAGAACCAGGTGAGACCTAGGTCAGAGTAAAGTGGTCTTTTTCTACTTCACTATTACTCGTATTTTTTTAAAAAGCTATGTGGCCAGGCATTGTGGTACATGCCTTTAACCCCAGCACTCAGGAGGCTGCAATCTCTTTCACCTTCATGATCTGGATGGAGTGTGAACAGGTGCGGTGCTGGGGACCCATGTTGAGGTAGCACTGTGTGACACCCCCACCCCAGCAGCGATCAGGTCCCGGTACTCTTGGTGCATCTTGTGTGTGCCACAGCGGGAGTCATAGTGCAGCCAGATGCCAAAGTTCTTCATGCACAGCAGTGACCTTCTCAAATGCCTGCTTGCAGCACCCATCTTCCCGGATGACATCTTCATCTTCTTCAGTTGTGACATGAAGTACCAGAAGCGGGACTTGGCTACCACACGGTTGGGTACAAATTCGGTACAGTGGTGGCTATGGCACTTGGGGTGGGCAAGTAAGAGTCCCACCACGTTGTACTCCCAAAGTGTGTCTGATGCTTCATGGTGGTCCGTCCTCCGAGGCCACTCACAAAACGAAGTTTTCCCCTTTTTTTTTTTTAAGTGAACATGATTGGGCAGTAACAGGTATTTCTCAGCTCTGTTCCTTACTTAGCTTTGAGGGAGGAATACATTTTAGAGTACTGAAGGCCTTGGAAGCTACTGGCGTCTACTGAAGCTGAACTGATACCGGACAAGAAGGCAAGTCCTCGGAAATTACACATTTAGGCGAGCCTTTTGTTTGGTTTGCTCACGCTCACTGTAATCGGTGCACTAGGACTTAGATTTGCAATTTTGCTATTTATTCCTGTGACAACAGGTGCGGAAATTTCATACAGAATTTATCTGCCTCCTGAGTGCTGGGATTAAAGGTGTGTGCCATCACGCCCAGCTGTAAAACACAGTTTTGTGACTATGAGTTTTGAGACCCACTAAATGGCAAGGCTCCCAGTCTCTTCTGTGACTTTAATCCACAACCCAATATGGAGGTAGATTACACACAGGCTAATCACTGCTTAAGCAGGTTAGGGCAGTGTCCCAGCTCTGGACAGTTTAAGGACTGAAAATAACTAAGCCTGCCTTGGCCTTCAGAACTCAAACAGCTGAGTCTTGAACAAGCTAAACTGGGAAAGGGCAGAGGTAACCCTGAGAATCCCAGGCAAGACTTGACACTAGTGACAGCAGATCTAAGTTTAAAACAGGCAGCTTTCCATCCTGGCTCTGGTGTATGTAGCACAGGAAAGGCACTTCCCGGGTGACCAGCAACCTTTCTAGCTTGTAATATTCTGCTGGCTGAGACCGAAGGAAATATCACAAGGTCACGCAGTATGACTTCAAACCAACAGTACCAACCTTAAGTTAGTTCCATCAGCTTCTTTGCAGAAGGCAAGACATACTTTCCAAACTATTGTTAACTTGCAGCCCACGGGCTCAACTGACTCTAATGTAGTTTACAGAGAATGGAAGGATACAGCAGGATGGCTGAATGAAAAGCCAGGTTGTGAGGGCCGGGCGTGGTGGCGCACGCCTTTAATCCCAGCACTCAGGAGGCAGAGGCAGGCGGATCTCTGTGAGTTCTAGGCCAGCCTGGTCTACAAAGTGAGTCCAGGACAGCCAAGGCAAACACAGAGAGACCCTGTCTCAAAACAAAAACAACAACAACAACAACAAAAAAACCCCAAAAAACCAACCAACCAAACAAACAAAAAAGCCAGGGTGTGACAGCCTGTCACAGACACTTCACTAAGTGACTGAGGTGGCTGTGCAGTCCAGGGTAAATCCCAACTGCCACTTAAAGTCAATTACTTGGCTAAGACTTTTTGGGGGTGTTTTTGTTTTGTTTTTTTCCAGACAGGGTTTCTCTGTGTAGTCCTGGCTGCCTCTGCCTCCTGAGTGTTGGGATGAAAGGCGTGCACTGCGGCTTTTGTTAAGACTTACTATTTCTATCTTATGTGTATGCTGTGCCTGCATGTAAGCACACCATGTTCATGCTGGTGCCCACAAGAGACTATCCCCCAGAACTGCAGTAGTGGGACTGTTCTGAGCTGCAATGTGGCTTCTTGAAAACAAAACAAACAAAATTATTATTACTATTATTGAGACAGGGTCCATGTAACCCTGGTTGTCCTGGAACTCACCATACAGACCAGACTGACCTCAGAGATCTCTGCCTCCTGAGTCCTGGGATTAAAGGTGTGTGCCACCACACCTACCTGGCTAAAAATTATTTAATCATATGTAAGTGCACAAGTGCAGGTGCCCACAGAGGTATCAGGTTCCCTGGAGCTGACTGACAGATCAGTAAGGTGCCTGACTTGAGTGCTGGGAATTGAACTCAGGTCCTGTGGAAGAACATTGTGTGTTCCGTTGGGGCTCTATCTCCCAGAGCCAAAATAATTCATGTATAAGGCAGACATAAAATAAAATAAAACTACTCTCTTGATTCCTTCACACTTCTGAGACATGATCACATATGTGCATTTTTAAATTAGGGTCTTGCTGGCTGAGGTGGTGTACACCTTTGATCCCAGCACTTGGGAGGCAGAGGCAGGCGGATCTCTGTGAGTTCAAGGCCAGCCTGGTCTACTACAAATTGAGTCTAGGACAGCCAGGGCCACACAGCTACCTAAATAAATAAACAAATAAATAACAACAACAAAACCCAACCCCCACCCCACAAAAAAAAAAGATAAGGTCTCAAGTAGCCCTTGAACTTGCTTTTAAAAAGATTTATGGGCTGGACATGGTAGTGCATTCCTTTAATACCAGAACATGGGAGGCAGAAACTTACACACACACACACACACACACACAGTGTTCTGCCTCCATGTGTGCAGGGCACCAGATCTCCTCATTATAGATGGTTGTGAGCCACCATGTGGTTGCTGGGAATTGAACTCAGGACCTTTAGAAGAGCAGGCGGTAGGTACTCTTAACCTCTGAGCTACCTCTCCAGTGCTCCCAGCCTTGAAGTTTCTATGTAGCCAAGGGAGACCTTCAACTTCTGATTCTCTTGCCTCCACCCAATCAAGTGCCTATATTATAGGGCACCATCATGCCTGGAATGTCTTTTTTATACCAGCGGTACTTGGGATTGAATCTAGGGGCTCTGGTGTTCCCAGTGAGTGCTACACAACTAAGCTAGCTCCCCAGGCCCTGGTCTGACCCTTTCCCATTCTGCATACAGGGCTCCACTTCTCACCTTCTCTCTACTCCCAATTACTCCAAAACCTGGTAGATTCTGGATTCCCTGCCTGCCAGACCTTTATTTAAACAGTTACCAATCCGTACAAACAACTTTGTATGCAAAACTTTTCTTCTAGCTCTACCATGTCTAACACACGGGGGTCCAGATTTCTTGGGCATACAAAGCCATTTACCTCCAAGGCTCAGCTGGGATGTCAGGAATTTTACTGTGCAACTCAGACCAGCCTGGGATTCTGGACCATCCTGCTTCCACACTGAGTGCTGGGTCTATCATGTATGCTGCCAACAACAACCACAACCACCACCACCTCCAAACACTGCAGTTTTGCTTATGCCTGTCTATCCAACAGACATCTTTTCTCATTTCAAACTTTGGAGGCAGAGGCAGGTAGATTTCTGAATTTGAGGCCAGTCCAAGACAGCCAGGCTGCAAAGAGAAATAATCAGTGTGGAGTGGGGGTGGGGTAGGGGTGGAGGTGGTCCCAACATAGCTTGTATGTATACTTAAAAGAAGAAAGAGGCAGTCCTTGGGCAGCACCTGAGGGTGAGAAACCACAAGTGGGGGGGTCCAGCTAAAGGAGCACAGCACCTGTAGAAGGTTTTGCTTTTGCACAGTGCGTGATACAAGTATCTGCAGCTGTCTGAAGAGAGGCAGGAGCTGACACATGGGAACAGAATAGGGTATGGGCTCTGCAAACAATGCAAGTGTGTTCTACCAATGTTAGTGTCACACTCACACTCCTCAGTGACTCTGCAGTGACAAGTGGCAGTCAAGACACCGAGAACAGCAGGTATGAGAAACTTCCTTTATTTCTTCTAAACAGTTGAAAATAAGCAATTCTTATATTTCTCACTTGTAAGATTTTTAAACTCTTAAAAAAATGCATTTTCTTCTTTTCAAAGCACATGCCATCTTTAAAAAAATTCTCAGCAATATACATTTGCACCCAAGAACTACATGCAGCATCACTGTCGCCTGACAGCACGCTGCACTAACCCACCAACTCCTGCAGATGTGCCTTCTACTTGGGGACTCAGAGCACAGGCTTCAGTGCAACACTTATTTCCGTAGGAAACACAGGACCAGTGGTGTCTTCGACAACTGTTTCCTGATGGCTGAGCAACAGCCTCTCTCGGCCTTATTTAAAACTCTCTTGAATGTAAGGGGCAACTAGAATTCAGTAACATTTGAGGATCCCAGTGTGGGATGGAGGAGGAATACTTAGGGCTACCCTGTGTCATAAACTTAGGGGAAAAACTCACCCAGAAAACAAAACCAAAAAACCCTCAGATTTTATCAATGCACCCTTTTAAGTATTTTTTTAAGTTATTTTTTCTTTTAAAAATTGAAAGCAGCTTCACGTGAATGAACAGCAGTTCCTGAGTAACTGCCGAAAACAGTCTTTAAATAATTTACATACATACATGTTTGCAACTTAGCACACTTTGGCTCTGCCTGAGTTTACCTCCCTAGAGTTAGGTGACTCCGTCCCTCCTTTCAGTTCTCAAGTGCAAGTACAATAGCATCAGCTCTGAGAGTCGGCATGCAGCAGATGTTTCCTCGGGGTGAGTATCTGCCTGTCCTCAGCCAGGTTTCCAGAGTCACTGCAGGTCAGTTTTTTTCAACCCACAAAACCTGTGAGCACCGAGAATGCTTCACGTCTTCTTCATCAGGCGCCGTGACTGCCAGGAGTGGAGCTTGTTATAGGCTGTCTGCAGCATCTCTTCTATGTGACTTACCAGCTGAGAGACATAGGAGACACTGCAGTGAGTAGTCAGGGAAGCTGAGGCTTCACATCCAAACCGGGCACACACATCTGAGCCAATGAGGCATAGTACAAGCCCTCAGGCAAAGACCCAACCACACAAAACAGGTGGTGGGCAGAGTGCAGGGTCTGGACAGTCAACCTGCTCTACCTGGTTGTGACACTGCTGTCTGGCCATTAACCAGTACTAGGATGTGAAAGCCTGCTTCTTTTGTGCAATGAGAACCATGCCAAGTTGACTTCTCAATTTATACACTGGTCAGCTAAAGAAGGTCAGAATGGCAGTACCAACACATCTTCTGATACACTTACTGTGGAACACTCAGTCTGGCTTTGAACGTTTGGCAGTCACCCCGCCTCTGTCTGAGTGCTAGGACCACAGGCACACACTGTCATACTTGACTCAACATTAAAGTTTATACTACTTTGAAGAATTATACTTTCATGGGCTTAGCACCAAAGCAAGTCAAAGGACTACACTAACACTTGAGGTTAGAAACCTTGGAAAGTGTTTCCTTAAAGGTGTGAGCGTTTACGTGGTTAGAAGTAAATCCTTGTAAGTTTATCAATTTGGAAGGAGAAGGATAAACCAGGGGGAGGGGAAATCCTAAATCCTTTTTTAGCAGGTCAGTGGTTTTGATTTAGAACAGAAATTTAAGTTATGTCCCAATCCCAACTGGATGTGCAAGGCAGAAGCAGAGCAGATTCAATCTTCAGCAACCAGTCCGTTTTTCAGGGAAGGAGGGTGTGCCATTCTTTGTATGGAAAATCAACAGAGAGCAGTGGCTTTATGTAGCACCAGTGAGATGTACTCCATCTTACTCCATGGCTCCACATAGCCTGAGGATGCTCAGCACAGTGCTGCAAACAGAATCACTGAGGCAGCAGAGGGCAGAGAACCTGCTTTGAAGAGACACTCAAGGCTCACTGGGAAAAATCCTAAGTGAAGATGTTGCAGCTTTTAGATTTCTCAAAAGCCCCCTTATCATCTTGTCACTGAAATGCTGGACGCCATGTTTGTAAGTGCTTTCTTATCAAGTCAGTAATTCTTGAAGGAATCTCCTCAATGTTTGCTCTAGCTTTGCTTGGAAACTATACTAAAGACCTGTGCGGAGCAGCAATCACTGGCCTTATTTATTGCTGCAAAGCACCATTCAGGGAGAGCTCAGCCTCCTGTCATTAACAATTTACCTGTCCTTCACCACCAAGTTTGTGGATGCTACACAGTTTTTCCAAATTAGTAACAGATTTTTTAGGACTATATACTTGGTCACTCTATCAAGAAAAACAAGGAGGGCTAGAGATGGCATTTGGGGCCAAGCCAAACAATCTAAGTTTGACCCTTAAATCCCACTTGGTTTGGAGGTAGAACTGACTCCTATGAGCTGTCTTCTGAGTGTGGCATACACACACCGTCATCTTGCCTCAACACACTACGTAAAATAAAACAAAGGGAAAAAAAACATTGGGATAGTTCTTTTTGTTTTTTTGAGACAGAGTTTCTCTGTGTAGAGACCAGGCTATCCTGGAACTCACTCTATAGACCAGGCTGGCTTCTAACTCGAGAGAGATCCCACTGCCTCCCCAAGTGCTGTGATTACAGACATGTGCCACTGCGCTGGGTAGGATGATTCTTATAAAAGCTGGTAGGAAGGCACTGGTGCGCAGATGGATAAGGCACTCAGGATAGTTTCACTAACTGGGAAATACTATTTTTTTTGAGACAGGGTCTCACAATATAGTTTTGGGTAGTGTAGTAAGAATTTTGGAATTACCGGATGCGGCGGCACACGCCTGTAATCCCAGCACTCAGGAGGCAGAAGCAGGTGGATCGCTCTGAGATCCAGGCCAGCCTGTTCTACAAAGCGAGTCCAGGACAGCCAGGATTACAAGAGAAACTCTGTCTCAAACAAACAAACAAACAAACAAGCAAAAAACACACAAAACAAAACAACAACAACAAAAACCAAACCAAAACCAAAAATCCCAGAAATATTGTAAGAATATGTTTTTGTTTTAATCCCAGGTGTGGGGATATGGGGCCGCTTCAAAGCAGCTGACTATGATTTACCTCGTGCTCTAGCAGAGGTGTGGTTTTGCCAGCTGCAGACAGTTTCTGCAAATTGTGTGACCTTTGGAACTTGGGGGACTTTATTTAGAGGGTCCGAGAGGCCGGATGGGTACTTGTTGGTTGTTCAAGGGGGTTGGTAGTCATGCTCAAAGAAGAAACAAGAAAAACAAAAACAAAAACAAAAACAAAAAAAAAAACAAAAAAAACAAAAAACAAAAAAAAAAACAAAACAAAACAAACAAACAAAAAAAAAAACAAAGAAGAAACAGGAAGAAAGAAATGACTAGATTCAAGGACCTCGCTCTCCCTTTTTCCCCCCTCTCTCTCTATCTAGTGCCAGGGGGTAAAAATGGGGGGATAAAGGGTGGGAAAAAGAAGAACCCACAGAGAAGCGGCCAGCTACAGGATAGCTTAAGTTCATGTACTTTATATACTGTGTTGAATGCAAGACACATTTTAAAACTAAAGACAGTATACCGTGTAAAGAAAAGAACAATGCAATGATGTATGTGAAAGCAAAGTTCATTTCATCATTCAATACAAAGAGGCAGAAAACTGGGACTTACGTTTGTGCTTAAATACTGCCTCCGAATCTTTTCTTGGAATGGGCAGAGCTTTGTAACTTGAAACCGTTCCAAATTACTCTTCATTTTCACTACCTAAAAAAGAAGAGAAACAACAAATTATGGAGAAATTGCAAAGAACCTGTAGGAACCAAGAGAAAAATACTATCTTTTTAAAACATTTCATCTTCCCTCCTTTCTTCATTTGCTGACTGGGCCCTGGACCTCACATGTACTAAGCAAGTGCTCTACCATCTAGCTTCACCCCCTGTCCTGTCTTTTCCTTAATGTTTACTTGAAGAGCAGTTTATATAGCAAAGTTAGTATTACTACTGATGCTACAAATATTTCTTGTTAATGACCCTTCAATAGGCTACAGAAGTTTTTATTTTAAACATTTAATGCTGGGGCTTGGCATACAACTTGATGGTAAAGCACTTAAGGATGCATGAGTCTC
Source organism: Acomys russatus (assembly GCF_903995435.1). Taxonomy (NCBI): domain Eukaryota; kingdom Metazoa; phylum Chordata; class Mammalia; order Rodentia; family Muridae; genus Acomys; species Acomys russatus. The sequence continues at coordinate 6,884,764 of NC_067143.1, read as the reverse complement.
TGGGGTTAACCCTAGCAGTACAAAACAAGGAAAAACACAGTGTTGCTTGTTGTCAGTTTTAAAATTTGAGACAGGGTTTCTCTGTGTAATCCTTGCTGTCCTGGATTCACTCTGTAGACTAGGCTGGCCTTGAGCTCAGAGATCTGCCTGCCTCTGCCTCCCAGGTGCTTGGATTATAGGCGTGCTTTTGATCAATAACAAATGTATTGAACAAACAGTGACCTGTACTGAGTCTCTGTTTTCCAAGTATTTATGGTCTAGAGGTAAGGTATTGTAAATTGTATGCTCAATTTCCTAATCTATGAAATGGGTATTATGATCAATACCTTCTCCATAAAGACACAGTGAGGCTTAAATGACATATGAATACCTAACAGCTATATTAAACTGGCACATGGTAATACATGTTTACCTCTCAGTTATTACCACAGTAGCTGGCGTATTTAGAATCATTTCTAACCTTTTCTTCTAGGAATGGTGTATTAACAGGAAAGCAAGACCAGAAATGTCGCAGAAGTTCTCCAACAGCCACATACAAGTGTTTCAATTCAGACTGAATATCGGTTGGCACCATCTCTGCAAAAGAAAGAAGAGGGCCCTAGGGCAACAGATACTCCCACAGACCTAAAAAATGGCCACTCCAGCTGCTGAGCACGCACAGCACACAGGAAGTCCACGTTACCAACCCTTAAATCCATGCCCACACACCCACAAACTGTCAGCAAAACATCCCAACTCTTCATAGTGCTGGTGTCTCAGTGGATGAGTTACCACGAAGCCTGAGCACCTGAGTTTGGGACCTGCCTTGTGGAAAGAACTGACTCTTACAAGCTTTTCTCTGGCTTCCACATGTGCCGTGGCCCTCCGACAACTTCCCCAGGCCCAATAAAGAAATTTAATAATTGGAAAAAAAAAAAAAAAAAAAAAAAGAAAGAAAGAAAGAAAGAAAAGAAAAGACAATGCAGCACAGCCTCAGCTTTTTTTTTTTTTTTTTTTTTTTGAGACAGGGTTTCTCTGTGTAGCCTTGGCTGTCCTGGACTAACTTTGTAGACAGGCTGGCCTCGAACTCACAGCGATCCATCTGTCTCTGCCTCCCAAGTGCTGGGATTAAAGGTGTGTGCCACCACTGTCTGGCTGCCTTAGCATTTCTTTAAGCAAAGAGAGAAAGGAAGAAGGTGGCCCACCACGTACGATTTACAGCTTGCTGTGCCCCTCCCTGCATAAGTGCTCCTCCAGGTGACAGGGCTGTGATGGCGCTACTAGCAGCAGTGCTTGAGAGAACCTGAAAAAAATGGATGAGGAATTGACTTAGCTCCCTCCAGGCATCTGTCTTTTAAGAGTCATCACTTATACAGTATTCTACCTGCAGGCCAGCAGAGGGCACCAGATCTCACTATAGATGGCTGTGAGCCACCATGTGGGTGCTGGGACTTGAACTCAGGACCTTTGGAAGAGCAGGCAGCTCTTAACATATAAGCCATCTCTCCACCTTGGCATCTGTCCTTTTTTTTTTTTGGGGTGGCGGGTTTCTCTGTGTGTAGCCTTGCCTGTCCTGGACTTGCTCTGTAGACCAGGCTGGCGGCATCTTACTAGTTGTTGTTTTACTCCTATGTAGAGCAACCTGAGTGAACAACTTTCTCTTTTTCTTTCTTTCTTTTTAGTTTTTTGAGACAGAGTTTCTTTGTGTAGCCTTGGCTGTCCTAGACTCACTTTGGAGACCTGGCTGGCCTCGAACCCATAGCAATCTGCCTGCTTCTGCCTCCCGAGTGCTGGGATTAAAGGCCTGTGCCACCATGCCTGGCTGAAAAATAAAAATTTTAATACTACATTATGTGTGTGTATCTGTGTAAGTGAATGCCATATGTGTGTGGGTACCTTTGGTATCCAGAAAAGGGTATCATATCCCTTGGAGCTGAGTTACAAATGGATGTGAGCTTCCAACTGCGGGTTGAGAGCCAAATGTGAGTCCTTTTAAACAAGCATAGCACATATTATTACTAGCCTCTGAACCACTTAACTATCTTTCTGCCTCCCATAAATTTGCTTTTAGAGGTTTTAGTTTCCTATAGTCAACTATGGTCTAACAATATTAAAGGCATGCACCGCCTTGCCCAGTGGTACTTCAGTTTGCAAAGGTGCCTGCTGGCAAGCTTGACCACCTAAGTTCAAGCCCTGGGACCCACATGGTAGAGAGAACTGACTCCGAGTTGTCGTGCATGCTTGGAGTTACATAACTGCTTTGGTTCTCTGTGCCCTCATCTATGGGTCCTTGTTTTAGACAGACACATTCACTTTATGTACAACTCCTATACACTAGACATTTTCCTGAAAATGACTTCATATAGCTCAGTATAAAAACACATAAACAAATGTTCAGTTATACAGTTTAGTTGGCTTGCTTATAACCCGAGGTAGCAGCTACAAGAATTCTGGCCTTTAAACAGTAAAAGTTGCCGGGTGGTGGCGGCGCACACCTTTAACCTTAAACCTTTAACAGCTCTTGGGAGGCAGAGCCAGGTGGATCTCTGTAAATTTGAGGCTAGCCTGGTCTAAACAGTGAGTTCCAGGACAGCCAGAGTTGTTACACAGAGAAACCCTGTCTCAAAAAACAAAAACAAAACAGTAAAAGTCACCTACCTGAGTTAACTTGGGTGTGTAAGCTTCCATTTCTTGTCTAATACTTTGAAAAGAATTAATAATATCCTGACTTGTAGCATACTGCAGTGACTGAATTGGAGTAGGACCATGATAATACCTGAAAATTAGCACAGGAAAAGTAATCAATTATACAGAGTAAAAGGTGGTCAATATCTTTAAAATATTTTAGCACCAACAAAACATTCCCTTACGGCAAAAAATGACAGCACACTTTAAAATTTAAAGTGATTTAATTTCCTTTTTAGCATTTTCAGGTTTACTATTTTTAGTTATATGTATGTTGTGTGGTGGTGGGCCAGGTATGTGCATGTGCGTGCAGGTGCCTGTAGAGGCCAGATGTCTCGAGCTGGAGTTACAAGTGGTTATGAGCCATTTGTTACAAGTGCTGGAAATAGAACTGTGGTCCTCTGCAAGAGCAACATGAGTTCTTTAGCACCGAGCTATCTCCTCCAGCCTTTGTAATTTTCCCCTCCTGAGACAGGGTTTCCTTTTCTTTTTTATTCACGTGTTTTTTCCCCTGTCTTCATGCACACCAGAAAAGGGCATCAGATCACAGATGGTTGAGCCACCATGTGGTTGCTAGGAATTGAACTTAAGACCTCTGGAGTAACAGTCAAGGGCTCTTAACCACTGAGCCATCTCTCCAGCCTCAGCCCTTTTAATTTCTCTAAAAAGGCGGTGAGGAAAAAAAAAAAAAAAAAATCCAACACTTGAGCCTATGAGCCGTCTCTGTGGGTAAAGACACTTGAGCTGGGTCCCAAGTGGAAGGAGGAAACTAATCCCAAGCAGTCCCGACTTCCACACTTGCTGTGACACATGCATACCTACTGTGTAATAAAAATTAGTTTTCTTGACTTTAATCATTTAGGATGAAGTACAGGTATGTATGAAGTTAAAATGTTTTTTGTCTTTTTTTTCCAATGTAAAGGTTCACTTTATGCATGTTTCGTCTGTAGGTGTATCCGTACCACATGCGTACCTGGTGTCAGGAGGGAGCTGGATGCCCTGGAGCTGGGGCTTTGACTGGGTCTTATCAGCCTAGGCTAGCCTGCAGCTGAAGACATCCTTAAGCTCCTGCTCCTACTTCTTTCTTCCCCTTGCTGAGGCCACAGCTGCATACAATTATACCCAGTTCACAAAGCACACCTTTAATAGACTTGCAGAGTACATTCTGCACTGACTGCTACATAAGTGTTTCACTTCCATTGGCCAAACTGACCTGTCTGACTTCTTGAGATTCAGTGCAATTGTTTTCACTGAATTGTTGTTTCCCAAGTCTTCATATTCAATGGACTCCTGTAATTTTGCCTGTAATTAAGACATGGTATTTTTGTCAGAGATTGACTGAAAACTGAAATTTCACAGAGCATGAAAAAGAAAGCCTTTCTACCACGAACTAGTGACGAATATCTTTTAAATGGCTAAGATGGTGTTCTCACCAATAGCTACAATGAAGTACTATTTCCCACACTTTGGTCATAACAGGTTGTGGGTTTTTTTGTTTTTTGTTTTTTTTCTGACAAGGTTTCTCTGTGTAGCCCTGGCTATCCTGGATTGCTCTGTAGACCAAGGTCATCTTGAACTCAGAGATCTACCTGGTTCTGCCTCCTAAGTGCTACAATAAAAGGCATGAGCCACCACACCTATTGTTTTAAAAAAAATGTGTATGAGTGATATGTAATCTACGAGACATAGACCACTGATCCTCTATCTCTGCTAAAGGCTAAGATTATGGGCATACACTACCATATATCCTACCAGATTTGATGTTGTGAGCTCTTTTCAGAGCAATATAGACATTCTCTATTTTGAATCGGGTCATACATATTCTGTTATAACAAGGTAAAAATGTTTTAAGTTGAAAATGTGTTTAGAATGCTGTAAAGCTTTCACAAAAATGAGTAATTGTAAGATGAGGCTTTTTTATAATTTTATTTTTTCTGGTGCTGGGGACTTGAACCCAGCAACCAGTAAATCTTCATTCAGTAAGCTCTTAACCACTAACAAAGTTATAATGGTGGTGTAGACTTCATGTGTGTGGACATGCCTCAGACACCAACTACAGTCCTGGGATGGGTGTCTCTATCTAATCTCTGCACACTGCCCCCATCCTTTCCTTAAATGCGCACAAATGGAAGAACACACACCTTTAAACTTCTCACATGTACTGCCTGACTGGCCCCTAAGTAAGTACCCTTTTTATAAATGGGGAGAAGGGACTTAGAAAGAAATGAAGTAACTAGTAAGTAGCTACTTCTATCAACCAAAAAACCCACCAGTTTAATGGGAGGGCTAAATAACTTTCTTTGTAAACAAAACACTCTCTACAGTCTTTGTTTAAATATTTTCCCCAGAAAACAGAATCACACGCAAAAAAGGGATGGGAAATGGAATAAAAACTGGTTTTTTTTGTTTTGTTTTGTTTTGTTTTTAAACTTCTCGTTAAAAGCCAAATCCAGCCTTAGGAAATAAGCAGTACAAAGAATTTAGATACCTTATACCCAGAGATATGCAATCCCCAAATGGCCTAACTTGATGCCCATACCCTTTTGACTGCTGGCTGAAAGCAGTCTGCATCTCCGGAATTTCCGTCTATGCTGCTGGGCTCACCATTCTGTCCGTTTTGTGCTTGTCTTAAAAACAAATGGGAAAATAAACTCACGTTAAAACTGCCGAACTGAACCCCTGCCCCGACCTGGTTATTCTGAAAAGGTCAGTGACAGCTTCTCCATGAATACTTAACTGTTTCCTGAGACCGGCAGCCAGGACCATGGCACTGTGGTGGTTAAACCTTTTGATGATGGCAGCGTTACTATTCTCCTTTATGGATTTGGAATTGGAAGTAGACGGCACTGAGGCAATGCCATAGCCCTGTAAGAAACCCTTTAGTAAACATCAAAATGAAATACATGACTGGGTAGCTAGATATGGAATCTCAGTCCTGGAATATGCAAACAAGAAAAATCCTGGAGCTTGCTGGCCATTCAGCACAGACTGCCCAATGAGAGATCTAGCCTAGACTATTAGGTCAGATCTGGTCTAACAGCCTGGCAAGGTGTGTCCATTGGTGTAACAGGCATTAGTATGGCAGTGGTAACTAACTGCTTTCTTGATACAGCAAACCTGAGCCGGTGGCTAGAGAGATCATAGACCCAAAGCAGGAAACCCATATGGTTAAAGTATCTTCTAAGTATCTTGTCTTCACACCCATATATGGGTGCTGACAGCCTTCACCAAAGAAGTTTCATGGGAAAAAAAAAATCTGGGCTTGATGGAGCATGTCTTTAATCCTAGCACTCACGAGGCAGAGGCAGGCCAGGTCTACAGAGAAACCCTGACTTGGGAGTAGGGAGTGGGTGGGAGATGGAATACAAACAAACAAACTAAACCCCACAAAACCAACCCAAAATAATTTTTTTTTTTTTTTTTTTTTTTTGGTTTTTCGAGACAAGGTTTCTCTGTGATAGTTTTGGCTGTCCTAGACTCACTTTGTAGACCAGGCTGGCCTCGAACTCACAGTGATCTGCCTGCCTCTGCCTCCCGAGTGCTGGGATTAAAGGCGTGCGCCACCACGTGAGGCCTCCAAAATAAATTTTAAATTAAAATTAAGGATTTTCCTGAGATTACAACATAATCACAGCATTCCCTGCTCCCTTCCTTCCTTCCAAAACCTCCCATACGCTCCTTGCCTTCTTCCAAATTCATAACTTCTTCAGTCACTGTTGTTAACATACACATATGCATAGAAGCTCCTTACTGTAGAGGGTGGTGGACATAAAGCAAAATGCTCAACACAAGGGACAGTAGGAAGCTTGGCCCTAAGTAGGTCATTTATTTTACACTTGTAAGGCGCAGGGAACATTGTAGAAGAAGGGACAGAAAGAACGGCAAGAGCTGGAGGATGGAGAGGCATGTTGCAAAAAGGCATCTTCTGGATACAATGCTGTCATTGTAGCCATGTCAATTACTGCACTAGACCTACAAAAGATTAGGCACCAACATTTCTTCATGGAAGGGGGGAGAGCCCAGACTGCTGACAGTCTGTTGCCTCAGAAGAAAGGAGTGTCACTTTTTTTTCAGTAACATAGTCACTGATAAGCTGCCCATGTTCCAGTAAATAAACTACCCATGCACACCAAGGTGACCTTGACAAAACTCAGTGGGTCACACATACACAAAAGACATGAGAGCAGAAAAACTTCCTACTGGGAAGGAGGAGGAGGACAGAAGGGAGTGTTAGGATAAACATGAAAATTCCTATCAGGCTGGAGAGATGGCTCAGAGGTTAGGAGCACTGACTGTTCTTCCAGAGGTCCCGAGTTCAATTCCCAGCAACCACATGGTGGCTCACAACCATCTATGATGACATCTGATACCCTTTTCTGGTGTGCAGGCACACACGCAGGCAGAACCCTGTATATGTAATAAATAAATAAATTTAAAAAAGGGGGGGGGGCCACCAGGTGTGGTGGCGCACTTCTTTAATCTCAGCACTCAGGAGATAAGAGGCCGATGGATCTCTGAGTTTGAGGCCAGCCTAGTGTACAAAGAGAGTTCCAGGACAGCCAAGGCTACACTAAGAAACCCTGTCTTGTAAAACCAAACCAACCAACCAACCCCCCCCCCAAAAATCCAAAACAAAACCACCAAAAACCCCCAAACAAACAAAACCACAAAAAATCAAAGAAAAATTATCATATCCATGCACATAGATGTTTGAAAAAAATAGAAAACAAAAAAAAGTGGATGGAAGCAGAGAATCAGTAACTAAGGTTGGCTCTGTTCTGAATACATGTACACACACATACACAGAAAATGAACAAGCAAGGAGATACAGACTCAACTTCAGGTTTTATTATATTTTCTGACTGTTAGTCCAGGCAGGCGATCAACTTTCTAAAGTCTAACTACAGAAACCACCCAACCTAGCAGTTATTCTTATCACCCTTTCTGTTTTCTTCACAATTTCACCTTAAAAAAACAAAAAGCAAAAAACAGTACTATTTCATTTCAATCTACTCTCAGAAAGTGTAGGTGACACGAGGCTGTGCATTTTTGTTGAGTGGCTTTCCTAGCACATGGTAGTTTGTAATTATTTGATGAATTTGCAAAGACTCTGTAAGCCAGTTAGTTCATTAAGGTCAGGAAAGAAAGGAACTATGAGGGGACGTGATCAACACTACTAGAGGGGAGGTGGTGCAAAGCCACGACCTACACAAATGTTAATACAATTTTTAAAATGAAATATGGAAGAGGACTATCAAAGGTTTGTTTCATTCTGCTTCTAAGCAGAGGGACTGGAGAGACTGCTCAGTGTTAAAAGCACTTGTGCAGGGCAGGCCCAGTTCCCAGCACCCACATGGCAACTCCCACTTTAAGTTCAGATCCAGGGGATCTGCTGCCCTCTTTTGGCATTCATAGGCATCTGCATACACACAGGTACCTGCATGACACACATTCAGACAAGCAGGCAGGCAAACAAACATTCTAAGTGGTAAATACAGTTGGGTAAGTGATTTAGGATCTTTAGAGTTAAGGAGCAGGAGGCCGGGAATCATAACCTGCAACCTGACAGTCAACAATTGTATGCTTGCTTACTAATATTCACACACATTTCTTTAGATCAAAATTTTACTAGAACAATGAGACGAGTTCATTTTCTGGAGAACTGCTCATGAGAAAGCTTAAAAAAAAAAATCATTTCTAAAAATGTTAAGCAATTCAGAGAGAACTCAGTAACTTACTACACAGCAAGTGTGTATGGTGTATGTGTGTGAGCTCATGTGGAGGTCACAGGAAAACTTTTGGGAGTTGGCTTTCCCTTAGCACTGTAGGTTCTGGGGTGCAAACTCAGGTGGTCAGGTTTCTGAACCAAGCACTCTCCTCCACTGAGCCTACTCACAGGTATCTTAAGACTTTACTGGCAAACAGCAGTACCAAAAATCCCCTTTTTGTTTTTGTTTTTGTTTTTCTTAAGGTATGGGGAATCAGACACAGGGCCTATTTCATACGGAAAGCACTTCTGACAAGCTATCAGTATTCTGCTTATTTTAGGATATTGCACACGGAGCTATCTAATTTACAGCATACTTAAAATACAGACAACACTGAAAACCAGGAAAAGATCATTTTGTCTCTATGTCCCTTTATTGCTTCTTACCTCATCTAATGGTTTATCTTCCAAAGCTGTCAAATCTAGCATTGGGTTTTTTACTCCTAATGACACCATCGTTTTTAATCCTAGAAAAATCAATGAAAACACAGGTTCAAAGCCTTTCTTTCTTAAGACATATTTTAAGAGCTTTATTAATAGCTCCAACAGTCAAGAATGGAAAGGGTACCACTTACCCTTTTCGTCTATTTTGGCACATTCTGCAAAGAGATCCTTTGATCCTGTATTTAGTCGGTCCCTGTGAAAATAATGGGACTGGAAAAAGCGTGTCCAGAACTCCTTTTCTGTCATGTTGTGTGGTACAGTTTCTGCATATTTCATTTTTACTGTAGGGGGGGAAAATCCACATAAGATATCTTAAAATATCAAGTTCCCATTTCTTAAGAATCTTCCAGTTCCTAGTTCCTAACTGGATAGAGACTAAGAGCTCACATGACACTCTTTCTTACCTTATGCGCTACAGAATTATAAATAGGAATAAAATTTAACAGATTTAAGTGAGGTACCATTTATGTACTTTACAAACTTTAAACACCATTACACACCACGAAGATCTTTTTTCAACAGCAAATCTGAAAATCAGGCCTGACTAATGTAAGGCCGTGTCAGCTGGTGGGAGGATAAAGCTTAATTCTCATAGTACTACCAGTCCCGCTCTCTCCAGAAGCTTCCAGTTTAGAGTGTTCAGAAGCACTAGGTCTGCCATTTACTGTTTAGGTGACCGTGAAGCAGATAATTTTCTTTGTACTTTGGTTCCTTATTTAAAAAATTATCTTTAAAAAAAGATTTATTTATTTATTATGTATACAGTGTTCTGCCTGCATGTACACCTGCAGGTCAGAGGAGGGCAGGCACCAGATCTCATTATAGATGGCTGTGAGCCACCACGTGGTTGCTGGGAATTGAACTCAGGACCTTTGGAAGAGCAGCCAGTGATCTTAACCTCTGAGCCATCTCTCTAGCCCTTAAAAAAAATATTAACAGTATCTACTTCACAGGATTTGTGATGATTAAATGTATACGGAAAGGATCTTAGAAGCATGAACACTAAAGACTGCACTGATATTCTACAACAGCGGTTCTCAACATGGGGGTTGGGACCCCTTTGTGTATGTGTAGGGTCTCATATCAGATAGCCTGTATATAAGATATTTACAATATGATTAACAACCATAGCAAAATTATAAAACATCAATGAAATCATTTTATGGTGGGGGTCACACAACATGAGGAATTGCAGTAAAGGCTCACAGTATTAGTTCTAGAGGTAGCAAGCAAACATCGCTGGGCAAGTGAGACAAGACAGTGTCTGGCTCAAGGAGCACTATTTAGTGAGAAGAGTAACTGAACATCACCAACCATCAGCGCTGGGGTCAAGGGGTGGGCTGGGAAGGTCATCCTACCTACAGAGTGAGAGATGAGGTAGGAATGGGCAGAACCATTCACTTCACTCCAGCTGTGCTGAGGTCTAAAGATCCACTGATAGGAAGAATGAGTCATCGCATGCACGAACTATGACCACAAATCATTTACTGAACCCTCATTACCTACCAACCATGTCGGGAACTGGGAAAAATATGCACATATTCTCTTGTATTTAATTAGGAATAAAAGAAGCTTTTCACTGATATAAATAGAATTCACCTAAAAATTCCTTTGCCTAATTTTAAAAATCAGTAACTGACTCTTACCTGCTGGATAGGTCCTAAATATAGACTCAATGATATCAGAAGTTAAATTATATCTCAGACCATTACAGCCATCTGTTTGGGGCCGGACATCAGCCTAAAACAAAGGCCACAAACATGTATTACATACATTTGTTAGATATTTGGAGAGTATATCTAAGTTCCCAACGGATAATACAGAGGTGAAACAGATTTTCTGAGCAAACTGTAGAGATAGCAAGCCCCACACCAAATGTATACATAAAGACAGGGCACAAAGAAGCTTGGACTTATTTATCAGAGTCCAGGAGACTTGTAAGTCTGCTTCTCTGGAAGTCTGGAATGGCCAAATAGACATGTTTAAGAGTGGCCAACATCAGACTCTTACTACAGCTTTAAAACAGAAGCCATACAGTTGCCACACCTCTGTGAACCTTGGCTACTAGTTAAATGGACACTGGCTAACTCGTTTCCTTAGGAACCGCTTTATGAATGACTCACTAATAATCACCCAGAAATATAATGAATTTATGTAACAGCTACTCAAGTTTTTAGTTTGTTGACACAGGGATTCTATGCAGCCAGGCTAGTCTATATAACTCTATGTAGCCCAGGATGGCCCTGAACTCAAGATCCTGCCTCTACCTCCCGAATACAGACATTACAGATGAACACAACCATTCCTGGCCTCCTATTCAAATTTTTGTTTAATGATTAAATATTGTTCTCAATCTTTTCCTATTAAAAAAAAATCATCCATTTCCTAATTGAACAGATGAAGTGACCCTAATTTTTCTATTAAATATGTTTTATAGGTTTTTTTTTCCCCTAAATGGTGGTAGCCTCTGTACATTTAACTCTGTATTATGAGTAAAACCCAGCAATCATTTTTACAAAAGTATCAAGAGTTTGGCATGTATCTGTAATCTTTCTTCTCTTAGAAGCAGAGGCAGGAAGATCATTCCCAGTGTGAGGCCAGCCAGGGCTACAAAGCAAGATCTATTTCAATGTAAAAAATACCATTTGCATTTAAAAGAGTATTTTCTTAGAAGACTACCACTGAAAACACATTTTTTCTTTCTTTTTGAGACATGATTTCACTATGTCCTGGAATTTACACATAGACCAGGCTTCCTTCCTTCCTTCCTTCCTTCCTTCCTTCCTTCCTTCCTTTATTTATTTATTTATTTATTATGTATACAGTGCTCTGCCTGCATGTCAGAAGAGGGCATCCTATCACATTATAGATGGTTGTGAGTTACCACGTGGTTGCTGGGAATTGAACTCAGGACCTTTGGAAGAATAGCCAGTGCTCTTAACCTCTGAGCTGTCTCTCCAGCCCCAGGCTTCCTTTTATTTATTTATTTTTGGATTTTCATGACAGGGTTTCTCTGGGTAGCTCTGGCTGTCCTGGGCTTGCCTTGTAGACCAGGCTGGCCTGAAACTCACAAAGATCCACCTGCATCTGCCTCCTGAGTGCTGGGATAAAAGGCGTGTGCCACCATGACCAGCGACCAGGCTTCCTTAAACTCAAGAGATCCACCTGTCTCTGCCTCCTGAGTGCTAGAATTAAAGGTGTGCACTATCACACCTGTTAACAAGATTTTCACTAATTTACTTCTGGAACTATAAGCACAATTTAACTCTTTTACAAGTTTCCTTGGTCATGGTGTTTTATCATAGCTACAGAAAAATAATTTAGACTTGCCTTGAACTCACTGATCCTCTTGCATCTTCCTCCTAAATGCTGGTATTACAGATATGCTCCCCCAACCCCTAAATGGAGTTTTCATATTTTTCCTTTCAGAAATGTATAAAGGTCACATACCAGAAATGCTGCAGAAATGCCAACATCTTGCTTGTGACTGGGTGTAGAGCTATCTGTTGCATTCACATTTAAACGATTGGCCCAGAATTCTTCAGCACTGATCACTTGGCTCACAACAAGGTCTTTATAGAGCTGGAATAAAACAGGATCTTCTTGGAGCATTCTGGGGATAGACATAGTAAATGTAATAAAACTTCTGTGATATTCACATGACTACTTTCATTTTATAATGACTGAGTAGCATCAGTCATTTGATTAAATCATTTTTAGAGTAATAAATGAAATATACAAAAGGAAGGAAGTCTGAAGAAGCAGACTACATTTTCTAAGACAAAGAACTGGTCTTATTGCATCCTTGCAATACAAAGCCCACTTTGTATTTGAACAGTACTATATTCTTCCACACATAAAGGTGAACAAGAGGAGACTGACAGAGCTCCCAGTATTCATTCATCATTCTGACAAACAAAAGGAATTGTAAGTACCAATAACTTAAGACAGATATTGTTAATAAAATAATCCCTTACCAAAAATCTTCACTGCTTTTCTATTTCAGTCTTTCATAATATAGATTTTCTTCTTTTAATTATTATTATTTTGCCACTGAAGAAAGGCTTTTACTGGGGGTAAGGAAACACAGAAGGAAGCACACAGGGAGAAAGACCCTCTGCAAAGTAGAGGCGGGTCTCAGAAGTCTGAAACCCTGCAGTATGGACTCTTGGTTTCTTATTCATAAACATACTACTAGTAGTTAATATCTTCTCTGTAGGAAAGAACTGGAGAAAGAAGGCAAGGAACCACTGAGATGTGTCATGTCAGGTCTCCTAATCAAACGGTAGCCCTGGGGCCGCATGGTCTTGCCTGCCTGAAGTCACACAGCAAACAAGTGGTCAAAGTGGAGAATCAGAAGAATGACAGCAAAGACCCCATTTTCTTACAGAAGGGAGACAGGCCAAGCCCACCGGGAGAGAGGGGAAGCAGCAGAATCTCCACTCACCTGTTCTTCTCTTCCAGTTCTTTATTGGCTTTCCGCTTGAACTTGGGCAGCAGCTGCTGAAGGAGGTCCTTCACTGCATCCCGCTCTTTCACTGCTGTGCTTTCATTGGAAAAATGGAAGTTTGTTGTGTCCCCTGCATGCAGGACCAGCTGAAGTTGTATTTTAGCTTTTCCTTCTGGACTGATTTTCTGGCCTAAAAGAAGCATGAAGCTAACTTAGACAAGGACACTCACAGTAACCTAGCACTTGGGAGCTGGAGGCAGGGTGATCAGAATTTCAAGGACATCCTGGGCTGTAACATCAAGCTTGAGCCTAGCTTAGGATACAGGAGATACTGGCATAAAAGCAAGCAAATATTTACAAAAGTAAGGAAGGGAGTATAGGGGAGACAGACACAAACAGACTGTCTTTTACTTTGTAGTCTAAGCTGGCCTGAAACATGGAACTTTAGTCTACACTGGCCTCATTTTTGTTGACTCTATTGGCTCTGCTGTCTCCTGAGTGCTGGGATTTCAGAAATGTGCCACCTTACCTAGCTTATCTAGATAGATTTTATAAACCTTAAACAGTATTTTGGCCTCAAGGATGATGCTTCCAAAACCAATAGGTTAGATGGAAGGTTTTAGCAATGATACACATATTTAAGCCATTAACCTTCATTATTCTGTCTCTCCAAAGCAATCACTTAGTCACTTTCCCCCAGGGTCTTTGTTTTGTTTTGAGACAGGGTCTCACTATGTAGCCAAGCTGGCCAGGATGTAGGGTTTGTAATTCTCCTTCCGTAGCCTCTTGTGTGCTGAGATGAGAGGAAGTACATCACTTAGAGAAGTTACACTTCTCTATATTTAAAGACACCTATAATTTTTTTGAATCCCTATTATACACGCCTCCAGGACACATAGCCACCGCCTCATCCTTGTTTCATCATTTCTAGTGCAGTGTGTGGCCTGCACACGAGTGCAGATTCTGAGGAGCTGAGAAGCATCAGGTCCCTCTGGAGCTGGAGTGGAGCTGCCGGATGTGGTGCTGGAAACTTAACTGCTGAGTCCCCTCTCCAGCCCCACGTCCTCTGGTTTACTTAGCCAGCTTCTGTTATGATAGGAACACACAGCTCATCTTCTCTTGAACAATTTACCGTTTATAACTTTCAATGGCTTCTTTCAGAATGGGCGTTTTCCCAACAGTAACGTAAGACACAAACTGTTCTGATACAGTTCTAGACTACGGCATGTACTCAATGGCTGATAATATGGAAAAACAGATTGGCATATCCTTTTTATACACTGTGGGTATAAAAACAGATCTATTGTAAAGACAAGGAACTTCTTTCTTTCTTTTTTTTGGGGTGGGGAAAGAGAAGGACTCACTATGTGGCTCTGGCTGGCCTGGAATTTGCTGTGTAGACTGGCCTGCCTCTATACCTCGAGTGCTGAATTAAATGCTTGTACGTACCCTCCCCACTTTATGGTTTTTCCAGACAGGGTTTCTCTGTGTATCTCTGGCTGTCCTGGACTCACTTTGTAGACCAGGCTGGCCTCTAACTCACAGACAGCCCTCTGCCTTCCTGAGTGCTGGGATTACAGGCATGTGCCACTGTGCCCGGCCCACCCAGCACTTTAAAACACTAATATAGGTAGTTCTTAGTTATAAAAGGAATTACTTTAAATATTATGTCTTTGGGAAATTAAGAATTCAAGTTATTGCAAAGGAAAAAGGTAGGAATTTGGTCACTTCTAGCGGTCAAAAGGAGTTAAATCTCTGGGAAAGAACTGCTACCTATACACAAAGGATGCCTAACTGAATGCTCAGAGCTTTCTGGTTTTCGAAGTACGAGAGCACTTGAAATCTACATCAGACTTTTATCTATGAGAAAACTCTTATGTCTAGGGAAATAAGTACATCTACACAAATGGTCAGAGTTAAGGGTTTACTCTTAATCAAGATCTTAGATTAAGGGCCATGGCTGTGGCTAAATGACAGAGTGCCTGTCCAGCATGTGGGGGACCACAGGCTCCTACCCAGTAGATGTATGTACAGTTTAGGTGATCGTAGAATTGTAGAAATCATTTTCAAATCAAAGAATCCAAGTTTCTGGTACATTTAAACCTAATCGACTGTAGAATATTATACATTCTGAATAAATAAATTCAAAGACAACCTTGTAAACATGGCAAAAGAAGGTAAGTTGCTTTCAGCCTTCACAGGTGACTGTCCTTGGGCAGGGGATGTAAGTCAGTGGCAGAGTGCGCACTCAGAATGCCAAAGTCCTTAGGTCTGATCCCCAATACTCCCTACTGTGACCTCAAAAGCTGTTTCTCCCAGCTATCATTGTAAAGTTGAGCTTATTTTCAACAGATAATGGCCATATAACAAAAGACTAATTAGATAACTTGCCCAAAAGCAAAATTTTGTTGAAGAAATAGCCTGGCATTATCTATCAACCTACTTATAAATATTAGCACACACTTTTATAATGTGAAATTATCTGTAGTAACAAATTCTAAAATAGTCTAATTGTCCTTTAAGAGAGAACAGTTACATACCAGACTATATCCACTCAATGGAATATTATGGAACTTTTTTTTTTTAATTTCTTCAATCTTATCTTTATTTTATTTATTTTTTTTTTAATTTAGAACTTTTTTTAAAAAACGAAGGTAGGCTTACACTATGCAGTTATTCGATGATCTTATTTTATAATCATCATATGTTTTCTAATATAAAATACAAACCCGGCATTAGATGTTAGTATCTATGACTTACATTTAATATCTGCATACATATGGCTGATTGTAAATCTGTCTTTGCCTTCAGGTGCCCAAGCAATTCTTTCTGCCATGAGGTACAATGCTCCATCCTGCTTCTTCTGACGAACCTTCTTCACAATCAACAACACTTCTTCAGATGAAGTTGCCATGACGGCTGTAAGGTGTTAACGGGGAGGAGGGAGGGAAAAAAAAGAAGTCAGTCACATCAATGTGGCTTAAAAATAAACAAAAATAGATGTACTGGGGCTGGAGAGATGGCTCAGTGGTTAAAAGCACATGCTGCTCTTTCTGAGGACTCAGGCTCCATTTCTAGTAGCACATGGTAGTCACAACCATCTGTAATTTGAGTTTGAGGGAATCTAACATGTTATTCTGGCTTCTGCAGGCATACCATGCCTATGGTACATCTACATACACATGCAGATAAAGCCCATAACATTTAAAAAATACATATAATTATCAAACCAACAAAAAGCATACTGTTTTAAAAATTGTGTATGTACACATACATAACCCAAAATACATGGAACATTTCTGGAACATTCCTATTACCCAATAATGCTGGTTTATTTCTAGTCAATTCTTTCTTCTCTCAAGCAGCAAATTCCTGATTTGTATTACCCCAATTTTACTTAAGTACAGGAATCAATATGGTACGCTATGAGGCATGTTAGCACTCTTATTACTCTGAAGTGTAAGGCAGGAGGAGCAGAGCTCAGTGACAGTGTGCACTACAGTAAGACTTGTTTTAAAGGGGTGGGGTAGGGAATGTCTTGATGAGGAAGCGATGGCAGATAATACAAAGTGCCATTACAGGTATTATTTAATCTCATTTAGTCCCTATTTAATAGTCCAATGAAGCAGGCTCTGTTAGCTTGATTTTGTAGAAAAGGAAACTAGATGTGAGATGTCAAGATGTTTTCCTGAAGCATGCAGGAAGTAGAACTAGGTTTCTGTCTGGGTCTAGCTGACCTCAGAGTTACACTACGTATGTCATGTATGTTCGACATGTATGACTAGAAGGCAGGCAACAAACTGATTTTTTTCTTCCCTGATTATCTACAACATGTATGTATTTTTGCATAAAGTAAACTGATGACCTGAATTTAATCCCTGGATCCACAAGATGACAAAGAAAACTGATTGCTGATAGTCCTATGACTTCCCAGGTAAGCTGTGTTTTGTGTGCACACATACATCCACAGGCTGAATAAAATGACCAGCACTTAGGAGACAGACAAAATGATGACTGCAAGTTCCTGGCCAGCCTGTTCTATACAGTGTTCTAGGATAGCCAGGCTACACACAGGAAAACCTTGGCTCAAAGGGATTAAAACAAACAAACAAACACCAAAAAACAAAAAACTTCCTAACAATTAATTCTCTACAAAACCAAATGTAGAAGAGTTTGTGGGTAAGAACTTAAACAGCATTAATTACTTGTAGTTCTGCAAGAGTAACATTTAAATTTTAATTTAGAAATGTTGACTTTGTAACATTTTTTGAACTGTTACCCCCCCCCCCCACACACACACAGGGTTTCTCTGTGTAGCCCTGGCTGTCTTGAATTCACTATGTAGACCTGGCTGGCCTCAAACTCAGAGATCTGTCTGCTTCTGCCTCTAGAGTGCTGGGATTAAGGTATGCACCACCACTGCCACAGCCCAGCATCTGGTAAATACTTAATAGCACTTAGTAATAATCATTATAACAAGCAACTATGAAAAATTTAAATGCTTATCCTGATTGTAGAATGTAAAAAATGATACTATGTACTATATAAACGCACTTTAGGAAACACTTATCAAATTCTGTGAAAGACGTTAGGGAGTTATCATGTAATTACCTAGTAATGTTAAACAAATCAGTAGCTGGAAGGATAACAGCCATGAAAGACACCCTATAGCACAAACTTCCTATGAACGGGGCTTGGAAATAACAGAAACAAATAGGGTAAAGACAAAACTGGGAAAGTGAAGAGGCAGATAGAACTAACTTCCAGTACTTAACCATAGCCCTTCCTACATTAACACAGAAACCGCTACTAAAATTTATTTGGGGCAGGGCTGAGATGCAGCTCAGAGGTTTAATACTGGCCCAGCATTCTCTAGGTCCTGAGTTACTTGAGTTACTCCTCCTTCCCCTCCATTAAAAATTAAGAAAAGACACACACACACACACACACACACACACACACACACACACAGAGCCAGAGATAAGTTATTGAACAGAGGGCACAACTGTCAATTGTCTCAAATAATTTGCTTGCCAACTTTCTCTGGTCATATGTAGTATCTTTGTTAACTGTAAAGAGGACAAATTTGGGAGAGCTAACAGACGCATTGGGGCCACTTTACAATGGCTTCTGTGATTTTCAGATTCCTTGAATGGTTTCCTTGGGTTCTTCCCAGCAGAACTCTGTAAGAGCCATACTGTTTTTTACGAAAACTACTACTGTCGGCTACTTTAAATCCAATATGAAACTATCTGTCACAAGACTTCTTTAAACAGCAAGATCCCTAGGAAAGGGATGAGTGCATTCCTTTACAGTTGAAACCTTGCCTGAAGCTACATGTGTATGTCTTTGTTCTCAGACTTGATATTTTTTTTCTCTATCCCCTCAACTGGTTTTCATTTATTTTTTTCCCAGTTGATTTTAATCTCTGAAGTTATTTGTTTTCTAATATTTTCTTCATAGCATGTTTCACAACTTGAATATATTTTAAAAATAATTTTCTCTGCAGCAGCATGTATAGGACTTTCATGGGTCTGCAACAAGTCCTCTAAATATATTATGCCTTCTAGCTCAGTGTTTTTATGGAATTACTGAGTGTGTGAGCATGTGGGTCTCTGTTTCTTGTGCCTTCTCTTGGGCCCTTTTCCCTGTTTGTTTTGTCCAATTCTGATGTGTTAAGTTTTTGTTTTGTCCTTGTATATTGTATTTTATTATTCTCCCTTAAAGGTCTGTTTTCTAATGAAAGACAGAAAGGAAATGGATCTGATGGGAACTAGAAGGAGCAGAGGGAGAGGAAACCTTATAAGGATATATTATATGAGGAAAAAAGATGTTTTCAAAAAAAGGAAAAAAAAAATCACACACACATCTATTTATGTATATATGGAAGATGGTGTGGTGGTGTACACCTTTAATCCCAGTACTCGAGAAGCAGAGGTGGAGGCAGGCAGATAGATCTAAGTTCAAAGCCAGCTTGTTCTACAGAGTCCAGGACAGCTAAGATTACACACAGAAACTCTGTCTCCAAAAACCAAACCAAACCATTCTCCAAAATCAGGATCTTTCAAGTAAACCTACAAAGTTAAAAATGCACTGCTTTTCGGGAAAATGTATGAATATGTATGTACTATATAACACATCTGCTTAATATTCAGCAACATAAAGGCACGACTAAAGACACAGCTTTGTTTTTTAGATCTGCAAGCATTATACTTCCAAATTCCACCACAAACAAACCACCACTTGTTGTACTGCCCCAGAGTCATCTGGAGAGGTGACCCGGCTCTGTACAGCAGATGTAGTTTGGGTTCACAGCGCCATGCTTTCCTTAGGGATGAAACCCAGGAGGAGCTCCACTTGCATGGCTCTCCTCAGCCCTGACATGCCTGAAATGGCATGGAACATTCAGCCCTGCGGTTACACGTTTCCTGGACCAGTGCCCAATTTGATGTTTAGGATGTGTGCATGCTTTAAATAGTTCTCGACTTCCAGAGGTTTCTGACACACTGGACATCATAGCAGGAACTCTGACACTGACAGCTATAAGATCATACACATTATACTTATCTTCCAGCATTAAACATATATGTGAAAAAAAGTGTATGTTTCCCTTGGCATACTTCACAAATGTATTGTGTTCATTACAATATAGCACCCAGCAGCACAGCATAATCCTCAGGTCTAATATGTATTTGTGATATCTAAATAAAATCTTTACTAAAGGAATTTAGTCTCGCCAAGACACAAGAAAACTTTGTACATACATCCTCAACTCAACTACAGGATACTACAGCTTTTCATTCATAGACCACAGTATTATTTTTCACAAAGATCCCCAAAATTGGATCCTGCCCTAGAAAGAAATGTTAGGAAAAATTTACAACATTCAACAGAAATCTTTAATTACCACCACCTACCTTCTTTCCCAAGGTGTATAGAAAGATAAAACTCCCTTTTCACTCTCACCTCTTGGAAAGGAGGTTTGCAAGAGTGAGCTATACCTATTGGCATAAAACAAAAGGTATCTTCCCAGGACATCAAAGGCAGAGGGCAGAAGTGCCATGTTCAAGGGCAGTCTAAGATACACACTAAGGGCTTATCTTAAAGAAAACAAGATTAAAAAGCGCTCTAGAATGCTGCTTGCTATCAAGCAATCCAAAAATATTTTGATCAGTACAACAATACAGGGAATAAAACCTTGGAACTATGGGGGAAAACAACAACAACTCAAAATGGGGTTGGTTAGATGGCTTATCAGTTAAGAGCACTTGCTGTGTTTGATGAGGGCCAGCACCCACATGGTGGCTGGAACTCCAGTTCCAGGGGATCTGATGCTCTCTTCTGGTGCTCTCAGGTACCAGGCCACAAGTGATGTGTAGGATATAGATGCAGGTAAACACCCATACACATAAAACAAAACAGAAATTAAAAGGGAACCAAAATGTACTGTTATTGCTATAAGGAGGCTTTCCCATTTGGGAGGCAGAGGCAGGCGGATCTCTGAGTTCCAGGACAGCCAAGACTACACACAGAGAGAAACCCTGTCTTGAAAAAACTGGAGGCGGAGGCAGGTGGATCTCTGTGAGTTTGAGGTCAGCCTGGCCTGCACAGTGTGTCCAGGACCGCCAAAGGAACACAGAGAAACCCTGTCTTGGAAAAAAAAACAAAACAAAAAAACCCAAAACAAACAAATAAACAAACAAAAGAAAAAGAAAAAACCAACAACAACAACAACAAAAAGGAAAACACTGAATGGCAGAAGGAGATATGCAAATATGCACTAATAGAAACTGCGTGCTGACAAGGGAACTGCAAGTGCTAGGATCAAAAGGCTTGCACCAACACGCCTGAGGCTTTACTTTTAACTCTTTTTCTGACTATAACAATCTTCTAAGTATTTTTAAAGGACTCAGAACTCCTCTGCATTAATTTAATTACCTTTCTTTTCTTTTCTGATAAGGTCTTACCATGTAGACTTGGCTATCCTGGAACTTAGTATATAGACCAGGTTAACCCCAAACTCAAGAGATTCACCTGCTTTTGTTCCCCAAATGCTGCGACTAAAAGGTGTACCCCACCAACCCCAGCTCTCAAATTGTTTTTTTAACGTCTGTACTGTTGTACTTACTTTGAGAGAGACTCAAATTCATTAATCTGTTGCACTGCTCAGTTGGCCAAGTAAATATAGCAGATAATCTCTCCCTTTAAGTGCAGGTGATTTAAAAGCTGGGTGTGGTGGCTCAAGCCTGTAATCTCAGCACTCTGGAGGCAGAGGCAGGTGCTGCCATGAGTTTAAGTAAAGCGATACACAGGGGTACCAGCTCGCATGCACTCTACAGGTTATATTTATTTGTACTGTGATCTCTTCATGTGACTACTCTAATTTTGGTTCTTAAGACTTTTTTTTTCTTTTCAAAGATTTATTTATTTAGATGGTTGTGAGCTATAGTGTGGTTTCTAGGAATTGAACTAAGGACCTTTGGAAGAGCAGGCAGAGGCTTGGTAACTCTGGCTCAGTAGTTTTCAAATTGTGTTTATTTGGAGATGTCTTTAAAGATAGGAAGCTGAGCCACCCAAACTCAGCTTCACTGTAGCATATTGTTCCGCCCTCCCCCTACGTGGGGGGGGGGTTGGGAGAGGGGGGAGAGGAGAAAGGTTTTCTCTGTGCAGACTTGCTGTCCTGGACCTCACTTTGTAGATCAGGCTGGCCTTGAACTCAGAGATTAGCCCACCTCTGCCTCTCAGGTGCTGGGATTAAAGGTATGAACCACCATGCCTAGGGCATGTTACTTTTTTTTTTATTTTTGGTTTTTCGAGATATCCTGGACTCACTTTGTAGACCAGGCTGGCCTGGAACTCATAACGATCTGCCTGCCTCTGTGTCCCAAGTGCTGGGATTAAATGTGTAGGACACCATCGCCCAGCTGGCATGTTGCTTTTTTTATGTTGGAATTCCAGGCAAAAATTCAAGAAAGAAATGTTTCACTTCTTAAAATGTTTCAAAGTCACTGGGGCTGGAGAGATGACTCAGCTGTTCAGAGCACTCACTGGCTGCTCTTCCAAAGGACCCAGGGTTCAATTCCCAGCACCCACCACTGTTTATAATGCCAGTTTTAGGGGCTCTGACACTCTTACACAAACACACATGTAGGCAGAACACTAATGTACATTAAAAAACAAACAAACGAACAAAACTTAAAAAAAAAAAAAAGAAAAGAAAAGAAAGGAAAGGAAAGGAAATCACAACTCAGGGGTCAGACTGGTGGTGCGCTCCTTTAACCCTAACATTTGAGAGGCAGAGGCAGTTGGATCTCCAGTTCAAGGCCAGCCCGGTCTACAAAACGAGTTCCAGGACATCTAGGAAAAGAAAAGAAAACCAAACCCCCACAAGTCTGGATATTGAGAATATTTACTGGAACCAAGCCCTTAGTGTATTTTTCAAACCCCTCAGCTTTCTGGACTCAAGCCTGCATGCTTACCAAGTAATCTACACTGAGCTGTACCCACAGCCCTGTATTTTTCTTTGCTGGTTCTGGGAATGAAACTCGGCAACTTATAGGTGCCCAGAAAGCACCTTAGCTTGGAGCTGCATTCCTGACTCACAAACCTTGTATTTTAAACTGAAGTCTTTAAACGAACAACAAAAAAACAAAACACCAAACCAACGAAACAACAACCGACCATGAAAAAAGACAAACAAAAACTAAAAGTAAATTGTATCTATGTGAGGACACAACTTCTGCTGGTTATTGGTTTTTTCTTTCCACCCCTGGGTCCTAGGAATGGAACTCAAACTTGGCAGCAAGCACCTTCACCAGCTGGGCCATCTCACTGGAGCCCTGGGGCACATTTGACATCTTTTGGGTAAAAAATGGGCACCTAAGTGTCAATTTCCCCTTAATTCAGCCTCCAAGAACACTGGAGAATCTATAAAAATCATCACACATTTCCATGTATTGATTGTCCACTTTACATTACACGACTGTCAAACTGGTCGTAACTAAAACTGGGTGTGTGTGTGTCTTACGCTTTAATAACAGTTTTTAGAGACGGGATGACAGGTGGAAGGAAAAAAAAAAAAAAAAAAAAAAAAAAAGGGCAAGCAGCCATCGGGGTTTCCAGAAACCGTAAAGACTCTCCCGGGCAGACTTCCTAACGGGAAGGGACCTCGGTGGCCCGGAGAGGCCTCACTTCCTACATTCTCAGGAGATTGAGTGTGACAAGGGTTAACCTTCCAGTCCCTCTCGGTGGAAAAACGGAATGCCTTCAGGCAGTAGATTAAGGGTCAGGGCGCTTCCGTCCCATTTCGGGATAAGCCAGCGTGTGGGGCCGCGGAAACTGCGACAGCGACGGGCTGAATCCGCGCCCGCCCCGAGCCCCCCGGGGCCTGTCAGACCCTTGCCGCCCCCCCCCCCCCCCCCACCCCACTCTTCCGTCTCAACTTACCCGGTGGGAGCTACAGTCTCCGGCCTGGAGTGCGCGACCGGCGTCCCGTCGGGTCTGGCTCCGCCGCGCTTCCTCACAGCCGCAGCAGAGAGCAGGCTGAAACCCGGCGGCCGCAGCCGTCGCCACCGCCTCTGCTGCCGGGGGGTCTCGCCTCCATCGCTGGCTGCGAGTGGCGCTGGAGGCACGTGACCGGAAGTGCGAGGGCGGGGCCTCTGGGAGGAAGCCAGCACGTGACCGCTCCGTACGGCCTCCATGACACCTTCCGCTCGCTCCCCGCCCTCCCCCCCTCCCCACCGAGTCCCGCCTGTTTCGTTTCCCGTCTCCGGTCTCGAGTGGCGAAGAGTTTCGGGGGTTCGGTTTGTCTCGCCTTCCTGCCCAGAGAGCATCCGGTCCGGATCGGCGGCGCGTCCACGGCCTTGAGGCGACTCGCTTGACTGCAGGCCGCAGGGAGCGTAATCGCGACGGCGGCCGGAGGGGGAGGGAGCACGCGCGCCAAGGGGCGTGATCGTCACGTGACAAGGAAGTGCCGTTAACTGCGCTTTCCCCCGGGTTCCCCGGCGCCCCTGGATGACGTTGCAAGGGAGGGGCGGGGCCTCCGCTGCCTGATGTTCAGGTTCCGCTGTCAGTGCCTGTTGAATGTCTGACCTGCTGAGGAAGGCGATCGCCGGCCTTTGACGGGGCCAATCTCGGCCGGCTCGTCAGTCTGCGGTTCTGTGAGTCTGGCTTGGAAAACCTGCTGCCTGGACTCCTCTGCTCCAGAGCGACAGATGCAGTTTAAAACATAGTTGTGATTGCCGGGAGCTGTTTTGGTCAGGGACTGTTCTGCTGTCTGTGCATCTCCAGCGGGGCCTCCAGGGTCTGGAACTAGGTAAGGAGGGACTCGGAACGTTGAATGAATGAACGAACGAATGAATGAATGAATGCATGAGCGAGTCGTTAATTTTTCTGTGGCAGAGTTTCCTGATCTTTATTTCTTGGGTAGGAAGATTTTTCTAATGGAAATAAAGTCTTATTAATTCCACCTTTGCATAATTTCTTCAACTTTTGTTACTTTTGTCTCTTTCAAGCCTTTCCTTCCACGCACCTTATGGGACTAGGTAGGCTATTATTTGCATTGGCTTTGTGAGCAGCGTTCGCTGTCTACCATTTTTGAATTATTGTCAGAATAATCCCGGGAAAAATGTTTTGATCTTTCGTGTTTTCTACTTTTCATGTATTGTTTGGGGGAGGAGGTGGCATGGCATAGCACACGCAGAGGGCAGCTTTGTGTAATTGGTTTTCTCTTTCCATTTTTCTGTGAGTTCTTGTGACCAAAGTCAGGTCACCATGCCTGCACAGCAATAAGCCATCTCTTGGACCCTTCTTTTTTCTTTTCCTTTTCGTTGTCTTTTGTGTCTTCTACTTCCAAGCGTCCTTTTTTTGTGAGCGTTGTGACCCATGGGAAAGCCAGCATTTAAAAAGATGGTAGATGTTCACTGATTTTTGGCAAGCATTTACCATCTTCTAAGAGGCTAACGTTAAAGAAAAAAAATTTTTTTTTGATCTGACTGCACACAGAAGTAATATTGAAACTCAGCTTTTTAGACAAGTAGGGCTTATTGGTTCAAGAATATTTAATGCACAGCATAATAAAAACTTCCGAAGTTCACGTTTATGGAAGGAAAGAGGAACAGAATAATCCGAGATAGTTGAATACGGAGAGGGTAATATGAGAGATGAAACTGAAAAGGGAAGTAAAGCTGAGATCACATTACATAGAAAAGGAAGCTGTGCTTTTAGCTGCTACTAGTTACAAATCAGGTTTACGTCTCCTTTATTCATATTGTCAAGAGAGAGGCTTTCTTCTTTCCCACTGATTTCCTGGGTACCAGGAATGCCTCATCTTCACTTATTTATCATTTGCTCCATCTATCTATCTATCTATCTATCTATCTGTCTATCTATTGGTTTTTCGAGGCAGAGTTTCTCTCTGTAATAGCCCTGACTGTCTTGGAACTATCTTTGTAGACCAGGCTGGCCTCAAACTCACAGAGATCTGCCTACTTCAGCCTCCTGAGTGCTGGGGTTAAAGTTAAAGGTGTCCATCACCATGCCTGGCTACTCACTCCCTTTAAATTTGTGTTTTCTAGCATCTGCCCATAGCAGAAATTGTATAAACTCTCCACACTAAATCCTTCAGTGACTTTCTGTGACCTACCAGATTCAGTTTAAGTTCCTTGGTTTAAAGTTGGAGAGGTGGTTCAGCAGTTAAGAGAACTGTCCGCTCTTCCAGAGGTCCTGAGTTCAATTCCCAGCAACCACATGGTGGCTCACAATCATTTATACAGGGATCTGATGCCCTCTACTGGCTTGCAGGTGTACATGCAGATAGAGCATTCATACATAAGAATCAATCAATCAATCAATCAATCCTGCAGCAATCCACCTGCCTCTGTCTCCTAAATGCTGGGATTAAGGCATACGCCATGCCTGGCATAAGTGTTGTTGTTGTTTTCTGGCGGGGAGTTCTGCATTTTATATTTAACACAGGACTAAACTTTCATGGTCCAAACTCACTCAGCACTTTTCTGCCTCTGCTGTTTCAGCTCTGCCTGCTACCTTTCCCTTTCCTCCTGATCAAAGCTGACCTGGGAGCAGGGTTACTTCTTTTGGGAAGTTCTGTGGTTTTCTTTGACATGCTGTTATTCTTTATGAGAAGTGTGTGTGTGTGTGTGTGTGTGTGTGTGTGTGTGTGTGTATGGTATTTGTGACTTTTTCTTTATTTGACTAGAACTGATTTCTAGAATTCTTTTATTTATCATATCCTCATGACTATGCCTACTATTTTACTAACTACTCAATAAAACAAGTAACTGAAAAATAGTTTTCTTGAATAAGGAATTGTTACATATTTTGAGTAAGTCATGCTAAAATGTTTGTTTGTTTGTTTGTTTTAGAATAAAATTCTTTTAAAAAAAGATTTACTTATTTATTTATTATGTATACACTGCTCTGTCTGCATGTACACCTGCAGGCCAGAAGAGGGCATCAGATCTCATTATAGATGGCTGTGAGCCACCATGTGGTTGCTGGGAATTGAACTCAGGACCTCTTGAAGAGCAGTCAGTGCTTTTAATCACTGAGACATCTCTCCAGCCCTAGAATAAAATTCTCACAGAGGTCAAGTTATATTAAGAATAAATTACTAAGCCAGGCGGTGGTGGCTCACGCCTTTAGTCCCAGTACTCAGAAGGCAGAGGTAGGTGGATTTCTGTGAGTTCGAGGCCAGCCTGGTCTACAAAGTGAGTCCAGGCTGAGTCCTGTTTCGAAATGCCCCCCCCCCAAAAGAATAAATTACTAAGCTGGGCACAGTGGTGCAAGCCTGTGATCCCAGCACTCAGGAACCAGAGGGAGGCAGATCTCTGTGAGTTCAAGGCCAGCCTGATCTACAAAGCAAGTCTAGGACAGCCAAGGCCACACCAAGAAACCCTGTCTCGAAAAATTAAAACAAACAAACAAACGAAAGAATATATTACTAGCAGAGTAAAGCTGTATTACCTGTTTGTAATTTTTTAAAAAATCACAATGAAGGGGAGGGACATATTCCTTGATAGAACACATGCCCGGTATGTAAAGACCTTGGGTTGGAGTCTCTGACATCACAGACATAAGAAAAACAAGCCTGCACGTGCTTCTGTGTGTTTTACCACCAGAAGGTGCACTCTAAGACTAGGGCTTTGTTTTGTCCTCTGTTGTCATCTCCTAGAACAATGCCCAGCATGCGAGTGATGCTCAGTACATATTTGTTGAATGAATGAATGAATGTGCTTCTAAAATAGTGTCAAAAACACAAATCTCAGAAAAAATACAGAGATGCTTCTGAATTTTTTCATAATGCCTATTTGCTTTAGATTTTTCAATTCTTTTTATTTTATTTATTTATTTATTTAGTTTGGTTTTTGTTTGCTGTTTTTGTTTTTTAGAGACAGTGTTTCTCTGTGTAGCCTTGCTGTTCTGGATTTACTTTGTAGATCAGGCTGGCCTCAAATTCGCAGAGATCTATCTGCCTCAGCCTCCTGAGTGCTGGAATTAAAGGTGTGTACCATGGTGCATGGCAGTTCTTTTTATTTTTGTGTGTATGTGGTATATGTATGTGCATGCGGGGCCACCCATGCCCAAGTGCGTGTGGAGGCTAAAGGCGGATATGATCATGTGTCATCCTGGCTTTTATGTGGGTCCTAGAGATCCAAACTCAGGGCCTCATATTTATCATCAAGCTCTTTACCCACTGTGTAATCTCCCCAGCTGCTGCTCTTGCTGCTGTTGCTGTTCCTCCTCCTCCTCCTCGTCATCTCTTTCTTCTTCTTCATCTTCATCTTCTTCATCAGTAACTTGGTAGGTAGCAGAAGACCGAGAAGTTAAAATTAATGGCCAGAAGGTTTTGAACTTGCTGCAGTTGCTGACATTAGCTATGGTCAGCTCCAGTGTGTTCTTTGACATTGCCATTGATGGCAAGCCCTTGGGCCTGTCTCTTTCAAGCTGTTTCCAGATAAAGTTTAAAAGATAGCAGAAAACTTTTGCATTTTGATCACTGAAGTGATTTGATTATAAGGGCTCTGTCTTTCACAGAATTAAACTAGGACTCGTGTGCCCGAGTGGTGACTTCACATACCTTCATGGCACTGGTGACAGGTCCATCTGTGGAGTAAAATCTCATGAGAATGATGGGAACCTCAACTTGGAGCTTGCAGGTCTTAGCATCATGTCCATGATGGACCAACCACAAGTGCTTCTTTGTTTGTTATGTGCACTGTCAAGACTGATTGGATGGCAAGCATACAGTGTTTGGTTATATGAAAGATGACTTGAACATCTTTGAGTCCAGAAAGACCAGCAAGTTCACCAACCTCTTTTTTCTTTTCCATGGAAATTGGTGGCATTTGACAACCAAACACACACACACACACACACACACACACACACACACACACACACACACGAGTAGTTGAGCAGATAACGTGTTTCACTTGGCATTTACTACCTTATTTTCTTACACTATTCATTACTCTCTTTTTCTTCCTCCTCCTCTTCTCCGCGCCCCCCCCCCCCCGCCCCGCATCCTCTTCTTTGGTTTTTCAAGACATGTTTTCTGTGTGTATCCCTGGCTGTCTGTCCTGGAACTCTCTTTGTAGACTAGGCTGGCCTCGAACTTACAGCGATCCACCTGCCTCTGCCTCCCGAGTGCTGGGATGAAAGGCGTGCGCCACCGTGCCTAGCTACCTGTCTTGTTTCTATTGTTAAAGCCTTTATTCTTTCCTTTTCTCTTAGATTTGGGGTGTTTATATGAATGAGTGGGAGTGCCACAGAATGTGTGTGAAAGCCAGAGAGCTTTTGTGAGTCAATTCCCTTCTACCAAGTGTGATCTAGGGATTAAATTTGGGTCATCTCAGACTTAACAGTAAGTAAGATGGCCCTAAATCTGTTTTTTTTTTTTTTTTTTTTTTTTTTTTTTTGTGGCCTGAATCTCTGTACCTCACTTCTCAGTAGGTACATTCACTTCTCTGGCATATACCTGAAGCTCCAACTAGACTAGAGAGAAAGATCCAGAGGCGTATTCCTGTTCAGCACTGTAAAACTGTTGGCAGATACCTAGGGCTTGATGACAAGACTTTATCAGTTGAGGCCTTTACAGAGGTTGCCTCTTAATGAAACCCTCTTATAGACAGATGATTTATGACAAAAAGAAACACAGTGGGATCAATACCTTACCTTTGAGGAGATTGGCTAGTCTTCCTTTTAAGTTCTACTCTGTCTGTTTTTATTACTTAAATTGTTCCTTAATGTAGTAGAATAGGACTATGGAGGGACTTGGAGTCAGGGAATGGCACAGTGTGAATGAGCCTTTGGATGTAGGTGGTGTCTGGGTGTGGCCTGCCCCAGCTTCCAGAGATGTTGCCTTTTTCTCTGTTGAGTGTTAATATATGTTGAGTGAGTGGTGATCTTACATTGCATTTTTGCAGGTATATTTGAGTGAGAAATCCCGTGTCTATTGCAGAACAACCTTCATCTTTCTGGCTAAATGACCTCGGTGCCAGTGATACCAGACACCTACAGCCATGTTCTTGCAGAATTTGAGTCCCTGGATCCACTACTCACAGCTCTGCGCCTAGACTCCAGTCGTCTAAAGGTGAACGTCTGTTTTGAGACACTCCCATGCAGCCAGCCCATTGCCTTCATTTTCATATCCATGAGGCCACGCTCTACCATTCTTGCCCTGCTGCTAGTTCTGTGTGTTGTGGACTCTTGGCGCTCCAGCCTGTGGTACCTGCCATGGGAGCAGCTCATTCTTTATTTTTGAGCTATCATTTGGATCTTTCTCAGTTCTGGAATGTGATGGTGTCTACTTATTTTCCCCCTTCTTGGTAATCGTGCTGTCTTCTCTCAGAAAATAATATGCTTGTATAGCATTAAGATAGTATAAACGAGGTGGGCTGGAGAGATGGCTCAGAGGTTAAGAGCACTAGCTGCTCTTCCAAGGGTCCTGAGTTCAATTCCCATCAACCACATGGTGGCTCACAACCGTCTCTAATGAGATCCGGTCCCTCTTCCGGCACACAGCAGACATGCAGGCAGAACATTGTATATATATAAAAAATAAATAAATCTAAAAATAAATAGTATAAATGAGCATACCCCATTACATTTTGGGACAGCATGAACTACTGCAGTTACTTTGATACAACTCTGTATAGGGAACAGACAAAAGCTCTGGGCGAAGTATATGGTTTCCCGAAACCTCAGACTCTTGATTAAACACAGTGAAGAATTAAGTCTTAATCAATCCCAAATGGTTTTGTTCTCTTTTGTTTTTGTTTTTGTTTTGTTTGTTTGAGACAGGGTTTCTCCCTGCATAGCCCTAGCTGTCCTGGAACTTGCTCTGTAGACCAGGCTGGCCTCAAACTCACAGTGATTCACCTGCCTCTGCCTCCTGAGTGCTGGGATTAAAGGAGTCTGCTACCACCACCCAGCATGATTTTATTTTTCAGCTTTTGGTGGTGCCTCAAATCACCCAACCTTCTTTTCTCCTCCTCCTCTGCCTTCTTCCCCTTTCTCTCTTTTACCTTTTTTTTCTTTCTTTTTTGAGACAAAGTCTCACTCTGTAGCTCAGACTTGTTGGAAACTGGCCCACTCTCACGGTGATCTGCCTGCCTCAGCCTCCCCAGTGCTGGGATTGCAGGCAAAAGCATGATGTCCCAATGCAGGTTTCTGTTCTCTGGGAAAAGGGAGAAGAGGAACTCATAGCTAGCTAGGCTAGTGAAGTCAGCAGTGGTGGAGGTCAGTGTTGGCAATGGTTTCAGCCACCAGTCACAGCACGCCTTACTGTTGGACACAGTAGTCAGTGTGCCGGTAATGGAGTTGTGGGAGAGTTCTGAGTGCCTGTGAGAAAACTCCAAGAAAACATCAGTTTCTTCAAAACACAGAATTACTCTTGGACTGTGTTTTTGAGCTCCTCCTTCCAGGGTTAGTGGGTAGAAGTGCGTTTACTTCAGCTGTTCCTATTCATGTGCCTCTGTGGAAACGTGTCTTTGCCACGTGTGGCTTGTCCTTCTGATTAAACACCTTTCTCGTGTGCTTCTTCTTAACCCTCAGATTGTCTGCTGCTGCTCTGAGTAAAGTTGGCTATTGCTTAAGACTTTAGTCTTCCTCATTTTTAGGCCGCGCTTTCCCGACGCACACTGCCAACTAGAGCTGTAAACACTATTTATAAATATTGTTAAATATTTATAAATATTTATAAATAGTGGTTAATGTAGTAAGTACAATTATAATCTTACTGGTCCTCAGCATTACTTGATTTAGGGTAGTGGCCCAGTGAGGGGACTGAGGACACAGGGTTCTCCGTCTTTCTTTTCCCGTCGTACATGTTGCCTTAATTACAGTGGTAGTAGAGTATATAACGTCCTGCCTACATTAGCAGCTCCGCAGGAGTGAGGGGCCAAGAACAAAGGCTGGCACATTTTCTTGACGCTGCCTTTCCATTAGAGAAGACAAAGCTTCCCAAGAAGTTCCTGTTGGCTGGGATGGAGCCCCTTGGCCAATCCTGGCAGCGAAAGAACCTACAAAAACAAATACCTAGGCTTTTCAGTTTCTATGCTGGAAAGAAAATTGAACAGGCCGGGGAATGTTGGTTTGTTTTGAGACAGGGTTTCTCTGTGTAGCCGTGGCTGTCCTGGACTCACTTTGTACACCAGGCTGGCCTCGAGCTCCGCCTGCCTCTGCCACGTTGAGTTCTGGGATTACAGGCGAGCGCCATTGTGCCTGGCTGGGAATGTTTTTTAGTCAACGTACTGACACATTTTTGGCATGTGTACAGCATGACTGCAACTTTGGTGGCTCAGGAAAGAAATGAGCAGGCTGAGGTTGTGAGGAGACATAGCAGCTGTGGGGCCTGCATCTGACTCCTCCCAGTGGCATATATGGTGGTTCTGCAATAGAGATGATTTAAGCAAGCAACGATTGAAGTAGCTGTTTTGTCCCTGGAATTATTTTGTTTCCCCCTATTGCGGCCACACTGGAATAACCTGAACACATTATGGAAGTGTGAGCTGTTTAATAACTGCCTTGTAACAAAGAATAGTCACTCGTTTATACAATTGAGCCTATTCAGCTTTTTGAGATTCAGCTAAAAGTTTAAAAGCAAAATGTTCTTTGTTTGGTGTATTTCAGTGTTCTGGGGTTGCAAATGAGTGCTGTTACATTGTGCCCTTCTGAGCAGGGATAGAGGGAAGGGAGAAAGGGAGGCAGGCTTGCCCTGCTTATTTCTAGTGGCCAGCTTATTTTTAACAGTGTTGGGAATGCAGTCTAGGTTCCTGTGCATGACCGGCATGTGTCCTTCAACCAAGCTGCATCCCCAGCGCACAGTGGCTGTGGCATGGTCATCTCACACTTGTCTCTTCATGCTCGTAGTGTGCCAGTGTAGCTGCGTCCCGGAAGTGGTTGGCGCTGGGCAGCACAGGAGGAGGACTCCATCTCGTTCAGAAAGATGGCTGGAAGCAAAGGCTGTTTCTCTCTCACCGGGTGAGAACGAGGACTTCACCGTTCTACCATCCCCCGCCCACCCCCCCCCCATATAACCAATCATTTAGAGTGAAAGAAGAATGGAAACAGACTGTTGTTTGTCTGATGTCCTAGGAAGGTGCAATCTCTCAGATCGCCTGCTGTTCTCATGATGATGATTTTGTCGCTGTAGCTACCAGGTAAGAAACCCTTAGAAGGATGATCATTTCCAAACGTGTGTGAAGCTGACAAGTGTGCTTGTCAGGATGGCCAACCCTCTCATTTTACCCAGCACTGTCCTGGCGTTGGCACTGAAAGCCATCTTCTGGGAACCAATTCTGCTCAATGAGCCGGGCGTGGTGGCGCACACCTTTAATCCCAGCACTCAGGCATCTCTGTGAGTTTGAGGCTAGCCTGGTCTATAATGTGAGTCCAGGACAGCCCAGGCTATACAGAGAAACCCTGTCTCAAACAACAACAACAACAACAAAACCAAAAAAACAAACAAACAAAAAACAACCAACCAAAAAAGAAAAAGAAAAACCACCAAAAAAAAAAGAAAAAAAAAAATCTTCTCAGTGCCAATCATCTGGGAGGGGTAGTTGGTCACCCTCGTGTTTGTGAAATAATGATGATTTGAGGCAAAAACATCTGAAAGGCCGTAAAAGAGAATGGGAACAAGCACCTCTCCTTGCGGAACTCGGCCTCACATCTGGGTGTGCTTTATTTTCCTCTCAGCATCTCATTCTTTTCCTAATCTTCATGCTTAAGCCTATATTAAAATTTTAACAGTATCTCCAATCTTGCTGAGAGAGAGAGCGAAAGAGAGTGTGAGAACATAATTTTGAACATTTTGATCCTCCTAGTTTATTGATTTGATAGCCAAAACAAGAAAGTGAATACTTTGATTTATAACTTTCCCCCCTAACAACAAGAGTTTACACTGTCCTTAATATGGTTAATATTACTTTGCACTTCACTTTTACCTTTTTTGTCACTGCTGTACCTTTTTTGTGGTAACTTGATTTGCCTGTAACTTGTCTACAGTCAAGGTCTTGTCATTGTTTGGGAACTAAATCACGAGCGTCGTGGGAAACCAGAGCGAGTTCATGTGTCCTCAGAACACAAAGGCCGAAAAGTTACTGCGCTTTGCTGGGACACAGCTGTTCTGAGAGTCTTTGTAGGTGACCATGTGGGCAAAGTGTCTGCCATAAAGCTCAACACTTTGAAACAAGCAAAGGTGAGGACATGCTCCAGCGCCTTCTGTGTGTGTCCTGTGATGTAAGGTGCTTTCAACCGAAGGGGACAACTTTATCTGCTGTATTTCCTATAACTTGCTTAGTGTAGAGTCTTGGCTGAAGAAATGTAACTTCTGTTGTTTAAGTTACTCTTATGAGCATACCAGAATGTTCTGGCTTGTCGATAAAAACCCAGCAAAGTTATTATTTGATTCCTGATACATATTTGATTCAAATTACAGTTGAGTTGGACTTGGTGGCACATACTTTTAATCCCAGCTCTTAGGAGGCAGAGGCAGGCACATTTCTGAGTTCGAGGCCAGCCTGCTCTACAAATCAAAATCTAGAGTGGCCAGGGCTAACCCTGTCTTGAAAAATCAAAAAGAAAAATAGAACTGAAACCCCACACATAGCAGAGACTTAATTTCTTTCTTACTCAAAAGGGGAAATACTGTCATAAGTGAAAAATTCTAATATATATACATATATATTTTTTTGAAACAGGGTTTCTCTCTGTAGCCTTGGATGTCTTGTAATCCTGTATATTTCAAAACTAACTTTTTTCTATTGCAACCTCACAAACAGCTAATTACAAACAGAACCTTGAGAAATTTATATAGTCGGATATCAGATAATTTGACAGATTTTTGTGCTACATAGTCCAAGCTGGCTGAGATCTTCCTGCCTTTGCCTTCCTAGCTGGGATTAAAGATATGTGTCACCGCTTTCAGCCTCTTTTTTTTTTTTGGAGACAGGGTTTCTTTGTGTAGCACTAGCACCCTGAAACTCACTTTGTAGATTCCCATGCCTGGCTTTTTTTAAATTTTTGAACTTTTTTTACTTTTCCTGGCTTATCAAGACAGGTCTTAATTGAGAGCATAGACTGGGCCTGATCTCACAGCAGTCCTGTGGCCTCAGGTCCCTGAGTACGGAGAGTGCAAGTGTGTGTCACCACTCCTGGTGCATTTTGGCTTATTTTAACAGGTCAAGCAGAAGAGGCTGTTGTAAATCTATTTCCTTCTCACGACCCTTTTAGGCAGCTGCCACCTTTGTGATGTTTCCTGTTCAGACAATAACAACAGTGGACTCCTGTGTTGTCCAGTTAGACTATTCGGATGGAAGATTACTGGTGTCTTCACTGACGCGGTCCTTCCTGTGTGACACTGAGAGGTATGCTAACTGACCACAACATCGGCTTCATCGAACGTCAGACTGTCCAGGTCTAAGTACAGCTAGTCATGGAGCCGAAACCCTTCAAGTAACTTTGTAGTTGTTAATAGGGAACAAGATAAACGCAAGTTGATGATAGAAAAGAGGAGACAGACAGTCCATTGGGTGGTAAGACAGGCAATCAGTGAAGCCTCCCCAGTGGCATTACCCAAGTGTCCCGAGAGTGCTGAGCACCTGTTGAATGTGTGGAGTCAGAAGGGCTGCCCTGACTTTCACTGTTGCTCCTTTTACAATGCATTTTGTATTTAATGGCATTTTACTAATGGGCACAATTGGGTGAGGAATATACCATAGCTTTGTGAAGCTGACAAAAACTCACTAAAGTCTCAGGGGTGGAAACACAGGTCCAGTGAATGGCAAAGCAGTGAGTTAGAGGTGGTCGTGGGATAGCAGAGCGGAGCTCACATGAGTATTCTCTGTCACTGACAAGTTCCTTAGCTCTCCCTGGTGCTCAGAAGGAGGATCAGGCATTCAAGGTTATCTTTGGCAACATAACAAATAAGCAGCACAATAAATGAAATGATAATGTCTTATAGTGCTCTGTATAGCTCAAAGCATTTTTACCTGCATGTTCTTACAGTAAGGCAGTTTAGTCACAGAGCAGGTACATGGAAGAATAGTTACTGAGTCATCGAGGGCCTCAGAGTAGACTCTTGCTAAAGAGCATATTAGATGCTTCTCCAAGAAGAGCCTGCACGCATGAGCTGAGTGACCTGGAGCATGCCCATAACCCTAGCACTTGAG
This sequence comes from Acomys russatus, assembly GCF_903995435.1. Classification (NCBI taxonomy): domain Eukaryota; kingdom Metazoa; phylum Chordata; class Mammalia; order Rodentia; family Muridae; genus Acomys; species Acomys russatus. Next base: position 6,848,745 of record NC_067143.1, on the reverse strand, counting down.
GACAGAGGCAGGACTCCTGGACTGAGTTTGAAGCTAGCTGGAAGAGTGTAGTGAGACCCTGTCTGAAACAAAACCAAACCACTGAGTGCTTTCTGCGGGCCACACACTGGATACTGGCAATTTAACTAAAAAGGAGCCAGAGAAAGCCTGTGTCCTGGAAATTCATTATCTCCCATCCAAGGAGATGCAGTTGCCATGTGTAATGTGGTGTGTGCTGTGAAAACAGAGTGCAAGAAGCAGATAATTGAGCAAATGGGAGCCTAGGACATTTCTCAAAGAAAGAATGGTACAGCCGAGTCATGAACAGATAGCACATCTTCTCTCATATGTAGACTTGAATCTAGACTTGAATAAAAATACATATACACGGGGGCTGGAGAGATGGCTCAGAGGTTAAGGGCACTGCCTGCTCTTCCAAAAGTCCTGAGTTCAATTCCCAGCAACTACATGGTGGTTCACAGCCATCTAGAATGAGATCTGGCGCTTTCTGCTGGCATGCAGGCATACATGCAGGCAAAACATTGTATACTTAATATATAAATAAAGTCACTATCCCAGGCAAGCATACCCTGTATTAAAACAAAACAAAACATATACACACATGCCTATATGAAAACAGAAGGGACTATTAGAGGGGAGGAAGGGGACAAGCACTGCAAGTTTTCTTCCTGTGGACTCTAGAATTCTGAATAGATGTGTGCTAAACAATCATGCCTATTTGTTTAACTGCGTCTGTATCATTTGACCTGATCAGTAGGTAGATGTCAAGGCAAACTGGTAAAGGAACTAGTAGGAGAGGAGATAAGAGGGCTGGGGAGGTAAGAAGGTAGTGCAAGCAAAGCACATGACGCACGTGTGTGAAATGTCAGAGTGACACCCATTTGTTTATTATTATTGTTGCTGCTGCTGCTGCTGGTATTTTGAGACAGATTTTTCTCTGTGTAGCTTTGGCTATCCTGGAACTCAACCATTATTTTGTATGCCAACTAAAAAGTCATGCTTATAATTTCAGCGTTTGGGAGACTGAGGCAAGAGAATTCCTGAGAGTTCATCTTGTCTATGTAATAAGTTCTAGTCGGCCTGGGCTACAGAGGGGGACCCTGTTTCAAACAAAACCAAAACCCAAACAGATAAGTAACATAAAGAGAGTAAGAGGAGTTTTTAAGAAGAAACAAATGAGCTGGGTGGTGGCGCACGCCTTTACCCCAGCACTTGAGAGGTAGAGGCAGGTGAATCATTATGAGTTCAAGGCCAACCTGGTCTACAGAGTGAATCCAGGACAGCCAAGGCTACACAGAGAAAACCTGTCTCGAAAAACCAAAAAATAAAAAAATAAAAAAGAAGAAGAAACAAATGAGTCATTATCCCCTCGGTGTCCCATGCAGCCCAGCTCTCCCCACTAAGGGAACAGACTGTCCCAAGACACACTATTTCAAAAGAACCTGGACTTTAAGAAAAGGAAGAGTTTCTTGGGTGTTTGTAGTGGGGGAGGGTCTTGGAGACAGTTGGGAAGTAGTAGCTTGCATGGATGTCCACAGAATTATGTTATACACAGTGACTTGGAAAGCACGCAGTACGGTTCACAGGTGACGGCAGTGCTAATGTCTTTTGGATGTGAAACAGGCCTTCCTCATTCTGTGGGTTATAAACAGTACTGACATGAAGAGCTTGGCTTCCTGTCACACAGTGGTTACCGTAATCGTAAACAGCCCTGTTTGGACCAGTCTATGCCATTGTTTTCTCGGTTAGCACTGACAGACTAGAGAGGCGAGGGCGCTGTGGGTGGGGTCACATGGCCATGCTCATTTGTCGTGCTGGTGTTTTCTTCTTTGATGTGGTTGTTTTTAACATTTCTTTTTTGTAAGTAAACCTGCTTTGTCTTTGTTTCTGGAAATTAGGGAAAAGTTTTGGAGAATTGGAAGTAAGGAAAGAGATGGAGAGTATGGAGCTTGTTTTTTCCCTGCAAAGTGTGCTGGGGGCCAGCAGCCCATGATCTACTGTGCGCGCCCAGGCTCCAGGATGTGGGAAGTGAACTTCGATGGGGAGGTGCTCAGTACACATCAGTTCAAGAAGCTCCTGTCATTGCCGCCCCTCCCTGTGATCACTGCAAGGTAGCCACTTCCTACAGGGACTTCCTGGAGGCCTTGGGTTAAAAATCTTTGATTTGGAGCCGGGCGTGGTGGCACACTCCTTTAATCCCAGCACTCGGGAGGCAGAGGCTGGTGGATCGCTGTGAGTTTGAGGCCAGCCTGGTCTACAAAGTGAGTCCAGGGCAGCCACGGCTACACAGAGAAACCCTGTCTCAAAAAACAAAAACAAATCTATTGATTTGTGGGATGTCCAAGATATGATTATACCTTATAAGAGTGAGATATAATTTTTATTAAAAGACTCAGGACTCTGAAGCAACTGTCTTTCTTGTGATACAGAGATAAGGGGAGATGCAATTTAAGCTTTTGAATTTGTTTTCAAATTGGAATTTTGTCTGTATTGTAGAGCAGAGCCTCAGTACGACCATGCAGGTGGATGTTCCCAGTCGCTGGCGTTCCCCAAACTCTTGCATCTTAGGTGAGTTTCTCCTTTGCCCTTTTCTCTTTACTCAGAGGCCATTTGTTTTTGTTTTTGTTTTTTCAAGACAAAGTTGTCTGTGTAGCCTTGGCTGTCCTGGAACTGGCTCTGTAGACCAGGCTGGCTTCGAACTCAGAGAGCCACCTGCTTCTGCCACCCAAGTGCTGGGATTAGAAGGCATGTGCCACCATGCCTGGCCTATTTTTTCAGTTTTTAAGAGTGATGTTAGAGGGGGCTGGAGATATGGCTCAGAGGTTAAGAGCACTGACTGCTCCTCCAGAGGTCCTGAGTTCAATTCCCAGCAGCCACATGGTGGCTCACAACCATCTGTAATGTAATCTGATGCCCTCTTCTGGAGTGCAGGTGTACATACAGGCAGAGCACTGTATACATAATAAGTAAATAAATCTTTTTTTTTTAAAGAAAAGAATTATTTAAAAACAAACAAACAACAACCTTAAAAATCAAGGAGTGGCCTTAGCTGGGTTGCTTTGTCTGGCCTCAGTGGGAGAGGGTGTGCAACCACATGGTGGCTCACAGCCATCTATAATGAGATCTGATGCCCACTTCTTGTGTGCAGGTGTACATGCAAGCAAAACACTATGCTTATAAATAAATAAATCTTTAATTAAAAAGATGTTAAAGTTTAAATACAAGTTCTTGTGCAGCTATTTCTCTCCAGTCAGTCAGCTTAAAAATTCTCTTTTCATATTGTTGGGAATCAAACTCAGAGTCATATCCATGCTAGGTGAGCAGTCTGCCACTGAGCTGAACCTCAAGATAGAATCTTGCTAGGTTGCTCAGGATGACCTCAAGTTCTTGGGACCAAGTAATCCTTCCTCAGTTTCTGAAGTAGTGGGGACTATTGGCATGCGTTACTACATCCAGGACTTTTAACTTTAAAGTCTGTGTGTGTGTGTGTGTGTGTGTGTGTGTGTGTGTGTGTGTTCTTTAAATTTTTTATTTTATCTTATTTTACACATAAGAATGTTTTGCCTATAGTGTGTCTGTACATCATTTGCATGACTGGTGTTAGAGGGCATCAGATCTGGAACTAGAGATACAGACAGTTGTGAGCTGCCATGTGGGTGCTGGGAATCAAACCCAGGTCCTCTGGAAGAGCTCTTAAGCCTTTTAACCACTGAGCTGTGTCTCTAGCCCTGCTCCCAGCTTTTTTAAAAGTCACTTTACTGTCTGACTGTAGCCCCTCTCCCTTCTCGCCTTCCTCACACCCCCTTCCCCCACCCCCTGTCCTCAGAGAAGGGGAGCCCTCCCCACCAGCCTGGTACCAACCCACCCTGGTACATCAAGTTGCAACAGGGCTAGGCACACCCTCTCCCACTGAGGCCAGACAAAGCAACCCAGCTAAGGCCACTCCTAGATTTTTAAGGTTGTTGTTTGTTTGTTTTTAAATAATTCTTTTCTTTTTCTTTTTTTTATTTTAATATTTTTATTTAATTTATGTGCATTGGTGTGAGGGTGTCAGATCTTGGAGTTACAGACAGTTGTGAGCTGCCATGTGGGTGCTGGGAATCGAACCCGGGACCTCTGGACGAGCAGACAGTGCTCTTAACCACTGAGCCAACTCTCCAGCCCTGGGATATCCTTTTTTTTTTTTTTTTTTTTTTTTTTTTTTTTTTTTTTGAGACAGGGTTTCTCTATGTAGCCTTGGCTGTCCTGGACTCGCTTTGTAGACCAGGCTGGGCTCGAACTCACAGCTGTCCACCTGCCTCTGCCTTCCAAGTGCTGGGATTAAAGGCATGTGCCACCACGCCCGGCTCTTTTCTTTTTTTAAAAAAAAGATTATTTACTTATTATGTATACAGTGCTCTGCCTGAATGTACCTGCACTCCAAAAGAGGGCATCAGATGGTTGTGAGCCACCATGTGGCTGCTGGGAATTGAACTCAGGGCCTCTGTAAGAGCAGTTGGAGCTCTTAACCTCTGAGTCATCTCTCCAGCCCCTTAAGGTTGTTTTTATGTTAAATTATCTTTGGGAAGTTGGGAGATGACTGTGTTGCATACAGTATGCAGTACATAAGAGAAATTAAAGAAGTCCCTTTCCAAACCAGTAGGAGAGCTTGTAATTGTCAGGGAGTGTTTCTGGCAGGTAGCATTCACCGCAAAAGTTCTCATTCTCTTAGAAACTCCCTACTTGGTGGGTGCTGTACTGAGCTAGCATGTCAGAGTCAGTACACAGGACGCACGCAGTCGGTGAAGCTCAGTGAAACTTGAGCTCCCTGCTGCTTAGGTCCTCAACAAGTAGCCTGCATAAAGATCTGCTCCAGGCCGACTCGGCTCACTCTCACTCAGGGGTTGGCTTCTCTAGTTGCACTGGGTGCAGTCTGGAGTTGGTCAGCTGCTGTCCTGCATGGCTAGAGGGATCTGTGCTGGAGCCCCACGTTACAGCAAACAGCTATTCCTAGTATCTCTTCTACTAGTTAATGTAACTGAATGAAAACTCAAAAAGTCAGTGATTTTTGTAGGTATCCTTCAGTGTGGCCTCCTGACTGGGGTTTTTCTTTTCTTTTGACTGGGTTTTTCTTTTTTTATTTTATTTTCTTTTATTTTTATTTTATTAATTTATTCAGATTACAACTCAGTTGTTATCCCATCACTTGTATCCTCCCATTCCTCCCTCCCTCCTGCTTTCACCCTATTCCCCTCCCCTAGGTCTAAGACTGAGGGGGACCTCTTCCCCCACTATATGGTCATAGGCTATCAAGTCTCATCTCGGTAGCCTGCTTATTCTTTCTTTGAGTGCCACCAGGCCTCCCCACCAAGGGGAGGTGGTCAGTTATGGGGCACCAGAGTTCATGTCAGTTGACTGGGTTTTTCAAAGGGCAACTAACAGCTCTCTTAAAATATAGTAAATATGTTAACTTATTTTCCCAAGATTAAATTAAACCATGTCACACTATATATGGTGCCACTTTGTTTTCTCTGACTTTGTTGTTGCTGTTTAAGATTGCCTTAGTCTCCGTAGTGATCGTAGGCGTGTGCTATCATGTCCAGCCTCTTTAACGTTTTTATTTTTTCTTCCTTTTTTTTCTTTAACTTTTTTTCTTTTTTTTAAAGATTTATTTATTTATTATTATGTATACAGTGTTCTGTTTGCATGTACACCTGCACACCAGAAGAGGGCACCAGATCTCATTATAGACACTCATGACTCACCACATGGTTGCTGGGAATTGAACTCAGGACCTTTGGAAGAGCAGGCAGTGCTCTTAACCTCTGAGCCATCTCTCCAGCCCTTCTGAGCCATCTCTAACTTATATTTTTTCTTTGACTTCTTAAACAAGTCTTTTATCTTTGGTGACCCAGTTTATTATCAGTGAAGGAAAGAGAGGATGAAGAATGTTTGAGTTATAAGCATGGGCTCCTTTTTTGTTATTTTGTTTTTGGAGACAAGGTTTCTATGTGTAGCTTTGGCTGTCCTGGACTTGCTTTGTAAACCAGGCTGGCCTCGAACTCACAGAGATCTGCCTGCCTCTGCCTCCTGAGTCCTGGGACTACAGGTGTGTGCCACCACGTCAGCTAAGCACGGGCTCCTAAGTCTCCTTTATCACCTTCATTTGATCCAGGCTACTATTTCTCTCATATTAATTTCACTTAGGTGTGTGTGTGTGTGTGTGTCTGTCTGTCTGTCTGTCTGTGTGTCTGTGTGTGTGTGTGTGTGTGCATGTTTATGTGCATATACATATATGTCCTGTGTGTAGGGGGTGCTGGAGGAGGTCAGAGGATATTGTGTTGGACCTCCTGTTGCTAGAGTTGGCAGAAGTTATAAGCTGTTAGGCCTGGGTCTTGGGAACTGAACTTGGGTCCTCTGGAAGAACAAAATGCTCTCAACCATTGAGCCATTTTTCAGCCTCTGAGTTATTATTTCTTTTCTCTTCTACTATTAATTAAATTAATTAATTTGTTTTTATGTTCATTGGTATTTTGCCTGTATCTATGTCTGTGTGAAGGTATAAATCCGCTGGGACTGGAGTTACAGACAGTTGTGAACTGCCGTGAGCTGGGAATTGAACCTGAGTCCCCTTCAAGAGCAGCCTGTGTTCTTAACTGCTGAGCCACCTCTCAGCCCCTGGTTACAATTTCTAAGGCATTTTATAGTTGGGTGTCTGGAATGGCTCAGTGGCTAAGGTGCCTGCTGCCAAGCCTGACTACCTGAGTGTGAGTCTTAGGATCCACATGGTCAAAGGAGAGAACAGCTTCTTGCAAGTTGTCCTCTAACCTCCACAAGTGTTCATGCCACATGCATTCCCATATGCATGCACATAAAGTAAATGAAAATAGAATTTTTAGCCTGGTGTAGTGGCACATGCCTTTAATCTCAGCACTCAGGAAGCAGAGGCAGGCAGATCTCTGAGTTCCAGGACAGTCAGGGCTACACAGAGAAACTCTGTCCTGAAAAACAAAAAATATAATTAAAATATTTTTGCAAGGTGACTATCAAAGTAAGATCACATATCCCTACCCAGTGATTGTCTTGTCATTCCCCTCTGCCTCTTAAAGGTATTTTTCCAATTTTACTGATTTTGAATTAGGACTTATACCATTTCCTACATCTTTGTCACATATATTACTTTCCTGTAGGGACAGAGAACTTGACTTCCACATTGACAAAATGTTAAATACTTATACAAGCACTCAAGTGCTGTTCAATATCGCTATTGCTCTCATAGCCATGTGAACCATTTTTAGTATTGTTGAGTATATTAAAAAAAAAAGCTCTGAGTTCTCAGGATTATAAACTTGTTGTAGAGATATTTGTTTCTTGGGGGGGAAAAAGACAGTGCAGTGCGTAGTGAAGCAATGGACGAGGTGAATAAGAAAAGGTAACGTGGGGCTGGAGAGATGGCTCAGAGGTTAAGAGCACTGGCTGCTCCTCCAAAGGTCCTGAGTTCAATTCCCAGCAACCACATGGTGGCTCACAACCATCTATACTGAGATCTGGTGCCCTCTTCTGGCATGTAGGTACTATATACAAAATAAATAAGTAAAAATTAAAGAAAAGAAAAGAAAAGAAAAGAAAAAGCCATGTGCAGGGTGAGGTGGGAGACTGTGAGCGGCTTCAGAGGGAAGTGGATCTGCTGACCCTCTGAGAGGGCCGGAGTGGGAGCTGTGCATCTGGGCGGGGCTTTGACCAGGAGAAAGGAGAGGTTGTACGTGCATTGTGAAACCTACAGTCACCAGACAGTGAATGACACATGTGAAATATAGTCACACTCGCAAGTAAAGTGGCATAGAGAAATATGGCAGGCAAAGAGAGGCAGGTGGGAGCCAGGCCTGTGTAGGGAAGTCAGGGCCATGACCAGGGACCGGTTCTCTGCTGCCTGGGCCAGGGAGATAGGGACTGATGAAGGACTGTTGGTAGTTAGGAATCTGTTACTTTTTGGGAATTCAGTAAAGTGAAATAACCAGGACCCCAGGAAGCAGAGAATGAGTTTCTGGGGCTAACCGAGGAGGAAGGTTCTGTGCAGTTCACAGGTAAGCTCTAGCTTTGGATCTGCACTCCTCAGTCCAAATGGGAGGCCTTCTACCTTCACGCTGAATGGCCCTGGCATGTTTTTTTTTTCTCTCTGACAAAATAACACTTGTGCCTTGATGGGCTCATTAGATAATATAACTGGAGCCCTTCATAATACTTCTGGGATGAAGGTGGCCAGGGGTTCTCAGCCTTTGTCACCTGCACACCCTGATGAAGTCAGAATGTTGCCTTTCCTGACAGGGACTCCTGAGGTGGCTCACTGTAAGTTGTGGTCTGTCTAAATGAGTCTGTTTATTATGTTTATTATGTCAGAGAAGTTGAGTAAGTGCTGGATAAGTCTCTCCTCGCCCCCCCCCCCTTTTCTTTTTCTTTCTTTCTTTCTTTTTTTTTTTTTTTGTTTTTCGAGACAAGGTTTCTCTGTGTAGCCCTGGCTGTCCTGGAACTTGCTTTGTAGACCAGGCTGGCCTCGAACTCACAAAGTAAGTTCCTCTTAATAGGCATTTCTTCTTCCAGATACCAGCCTTTTCTTTTTCTAGAAGCTATTTGTGTTTGTGTCTAAAATTTCCCATTTGACACCATTTGATGCTGTGTTTTTTTACTGGGCCTAGAAAGGAGATGGTAAGGTTTGTTCAGCTGAGTTACTGCTGCATTTTCTTGTGCAGCCTGATTTTACTTTGATAGCCAATGAGGGGTTGTGTTCTGTGCTGCAGTGAACCTGAGGTTTTGGGGGGTTTGTTTTGTACTTGTTTTTTGATGTCTTTCACTTTCTCTTCCAGCGAACATTGTGTGCTGACTTGGACAGAAAAGGGAATTTATATTTTCATTCCTCAGAATGTTCAAGTTCTTCTTTGGAGTGAAGTGAAGGGTAATTATATTTTTCTTTCTTAGGTAACTTTTGGTCTCATAGTTATGTGAGAAGTTGAGAGTGCAGGGAGTAGGCACTGTGTGTGACTAACACAGGGAAACCCAGCTTCTGCCCTCTTGGTTAAAATTGGAGAGTGGGAAGGGGTAGCATTGCTGCTAGGGCAGCTCCTTGACTTTGACTTTTGGGGTCTTTTCTCCTGAGAGAGAAAGGAGGGGTCGTTACTGATGGACATTGTTAAGTTCTTTCAAGGTGTTCAGTCAAGACGCATCTCTGTTCATACATGACTGTTCATGTTACCAAACCGCAGCTCTCTGGGTTGTTACAGTCTGGCCCAGAGCACATTACCCAGGTTTTCACTCCCAACTCCTTTTCACAGGAAACAGTATTTTAGACTTAGGATTTTAGATCAGAGAGCTGTGGTTCTTTGCTTTCTGACCTTAGAAAAGCATCTAACTATGATTTCTTTATTGAAGTGCAAGTACAGCGAGATGAAAGTCCATTGAGCGGAACTTTATTAATTTTAGAAGTTTGATTGTAGCCCATGTAAAAATGGTAGGGTTTCCCCTCCACTGCTGGGCTCACGTGTGGGCCTTGTGCTTTCTAAGCAAGTGCCTGTCACTCAGCTGCATCCCCAGCTGGGGCCTCCCAGAGCAGCAGGGGTATTTGATTAATACAGGTATTTGAACCTGTCTGTTCACCCTTGTGGGGTTTTTTTGTTTTTTTTTTCAGATATTCAGGATGTAGCTGTCTACAAGAATGAGTTGTTTTGTTTACACTTTAATGGGAAAATCTCCCATCTTTCCCTGTTATCTGTGGAGCGCTGTGTGGAACGCCTGTTAAGGAGAGGACTGTGGGACCTGGCTGCGCGCACATGCTGTCTCTTCCAAAATTCTCTCATTACCAGCAGAGTGAGTTAGGGTTTACCTGTGAATGTTAATTATGGATTGCTCAAACCATCCTAGATTTCAGGATTGTTAGAAAGTTATTTATCTTTATTAACCTTTTTGTATGACTTACACATGTAGAGTTAAAGTCTTCAGAGAAAGCATGTATTTGGGGGTGGGTGAAGGGTAATAAAGATGGCGTATGTTTTGGTTTTAAGAAAACATCAGCGTGGGCTGTCTTGCCACACTCCTTTCAACTCAGCACTTGGGAGGCAGAAGCAGGTGGTTCGAGGCCAGCCTGATCTACAAACAAGTTTCAGGACAGCCAGGGCTACACAGAGAAACCCTGTCTCAAAAAACTAAGGGAAAAAAAAAAGGAAAAAAAATCACATTAACTTAGATATATATTTTAATGAGTTTTCTTTTCTTTCTTTCTTTCTTTCTTTTCTTTCTTTCTTTCTTTTTTTTTTTTTTTTTTTTTTTTTTTGAGACAAGGTTTCACTCTGTAGCCTTGGCTGCCTTGAACTTGCTTTGTAGACCAGGCTGGCCTTGGACTCAGAGCGATCTGCCTGCCTCTGCCTCCCGAGTGCTGGGATTAAAGGCATGCGCCACCACGTCCGGACTAAGCTTTCTTAAAACACCTGTGAAGGCTTATTCTTGTGGGAGTGCATTTAACACTTTGGCAGTTTGGAGATAGAGGCACTTACAAACAGAAAGCTGTTTTGTTGGGGTTTCTTATCCTTTTATTAGGCAAGAAAAACATTGACTGCAGATAAATTGGAACATTTGAAATCTCAGCTGGACCTTGCAATCTGCAGTGAACTAATTTCTCACCTGGATGAATTAATCTTAAAATTTGAGCCTTTGGACTCAGCGTGCAGCAGTAGAAGGAGCTCCATCTCATCACATGTATGTGCTTTTTTTTGTAACTTAGTTTTTAGTGTGTGTGTGTTGGGGGGAAGGAGGCACGCACATGCCAGCAAGCACAAATGCCAGGGGGCAGCTTGCAGGAGTCAGTTCTGAGGATGGAACGCAGGTCATCATATATGCTATCAGGTGCCCTTTTACCCCTGGGCCATTTGCCAGCTCAGCAACATTTTTAAGAGTTTTTGAGTAAGTCCAAGATCTCTTTTGCTTTCCATGTAGTACTTTTTAAATTTTTATTTTATTTTTTTATTTTTACAGAAGCCTGGAGATGTCAGCTTTTTCTTTTCATGATTTTGACAGACCACATGAGCTAAACAGTTTGTAAGAAGGGAAGGGTTATTTTGGCATGTGGTTTGAGAAAGTTTAATACATAGTTGATTGGTATTTTCCATTAGGCCTTTGGTAAGGAGAACATGGTAGAAGAAAGCTGTTCACCTAACGGCATCGAGGAAGCCAAGAGAGATCCAAGGCAGGGATTGGGTCCCAGTGTCTCACTCCAGGGCATACACAGCACTTCCAAAGGCTTACCACCTCCCAGGGCGCTGTAGATTGGGCATCAGTATATAGACACACTCAGAATCTAAATGTAGCAGGGGAGCTTTCTTCCATGGTGAACAGTGAAGGAATACCAGGTGTGTCTTGAAGCCACATTTTATTTTGTTATACTTTACTGCTGGCTGTCTGCAAATGTTCTTCATGTAGTTTCTGGGTGAGATGGTTTTCAGTTTGTGGTTACCTAAGGTCTCAGTGCTGCTTTCCAGGCTGAGCACTGTGGTGGGCAGTGTAGGATAGGTAGCTTATCGGACACCCCAAGGTGAGGTGCCCACTCTTCACTGTGTGTGCTGATGAGCTCTAGGTGTTGATGCTGGCCTTTGGTATTGTTCGGTTTTGAGGGGAGTTCTTTTCATTTTTAGGAAAGTTTTAGCATCTTGGACTCTGGTATTTATCGTATCATCAGTAGTAGAAGAGGCAGTCAATCCGATGAAGACTCTTGCTCCCTTCACAGCCAGACCTTCTCAGAAGATGAGAGACTTAAAGAATTTGCCTCACACCAGGAAGAGGAGCAGCCAGAGCAGGGCTGTGGTGCAAGCAGAAATAAAGGTGATGAGTGTGTCTCTTCTTAGTCCCTGACAGGACCACTTGTCGTCTGTGAACTGACAGGGTAATCTTATGCAGAGAGTTTCTGTCAGGTCCAAGTACATTTTAGCACCTTCGAGACTGGCCACCTGTAGATCTGACGGTCACTAGAAGATGGTGATGTGTAGGTTGCCTTTTAACCTCTTGTTTGAACTAACATTTGTAAAGTGCCTAATTTGGGTCATGCATCAAAACCACTAGCCAGAATAATGAAGACGTTTACCCTCACTAACCACATTATTTTCCACCAGGAATGAAAGATGGCTTCAGTTTTGGGAGCCATTGCCTTCCCTTTTCAATGTTCCAGCATTCCTGTGGCTGAACTGTTGAGAAGAGATTAGTACAAACTCTAAACTACCTTTGTGGCTTGTGGGGATTCAGGGTTAGTAGTTGGATAAAGGTACCTGGCTCAGTGTTTCATGTGGACCATCCATGCATCCCATAAACCCGTGTTCTGTGCTCATTCGTGTCTGGGTCAGTTGACTCCTTCATTCCCTTTGGTTTATTCATTTCTGAATTTGCTCAGTTCTTTAAAAAACAACAACAACAACAACTCCCATGTGATTAGATGTTTGTTTTTCCCAATTCTATTTATTAGACAGTGTTTCCCACAGTCCGGTGCCGTCCGAGATGGATAAGACTGAAGCTTTCCTGCCCTTCAACATTCCACTGCCATTTCGTTCTCCATCTCCCCTTATGTCTCTCCAGGCTGTTAAAGAAAGGTAAACAAGCCAGTCTTGTCGTTTAATTCCATTTCTCACTTTGCTTCAGTCATCACATGACGCACTGAGAAGGAAAAGACATTAAATAATAAAAAGAAGGTCTCAAGTTATTTTTCTAATAAACTGTTAGTATTAACTGCTAACTTCTCCTTTTAACCTTGGGGAACTTAACGCTCCTCCTCATTGATGTAGATGAGTATTTAAGTGGTTGTGGATTAGCCCCTACTTCCACTCCACATACAGCAGAATTAAATACTTCAGTCTCATTTCCGGGTTATGCCATAGTGTGTCCATGTGGAGGAGGAAGACGACTTTGTCTCATCAGCTTTCTCTCCTGTGTAGGTTCTAGGGATCTACTCATCTTGTCAAGCTTGGTGGCAAATGCCTCTACCTGCTCAGCCATCTTGCTGACCCATTAGTCTCGGTGTGTGTGTGTGTGCGCGCACATGCGCACATGCATGTGTGAAGGCTTACCTATTTGCATTTTTGTGTGAGAGGCTGTGTGAGAGTGTGTGTACCATGTGTGTGCAGATGCCTGTGGAGATGAGGCTGAATTCCCTGGAGTTATAGGTGGTTGTGAACCGTCATGTGGGTACTGGGGGCTGAACCAAGGTCTCTAAAAGGGTAGTAAGTACCTTCACTTCCTGAAGTGTCTTGCTGACCCTTTCTTGATCCTTTCTCGCTTAAATTTTCCCCCCCTCTTCTTGAGGTATGGCCTCACTATGTAGCTCTAGCTGGCATGGAACTCCATATGTAGACTGGGCTGGCCTCAAACTCACAGAGAGCCTCTGCCTGTGCCCCCTGAGTTCTGGGGTTAAAAGTGCATATCACCGTGCCTGGAAGAATTGGAGATTTTTGAGAATTCTTTCTAGTTCATACGTAAAACCAGTCTTGAGGCTGAAAAATGAGAGAAGGTGTGTCTTCTGCCCAGCTACTTGCCCAGTCCTGCTGGGTACACTTTCTTCTTGTGTTAGAAGGGTCTTTTGTGAAAAGTTGGGAGCTAAATTCCATGAAGATCTTGTTATTCTCCTGACCAGGAAGTGGCTGATGGCCACACGTTTAGTTGCCTGAGTTGAAGGAGCATTACATTGCAGACACAATTGGATTAGAGACCTTCCCTTTAGTCTTCAGGACAGAGGTTTGGTTTTGTTTGTTTTACTTTCAAGATAGGGTTTCTCTGTGTAGCCCTGGCTGTCCTGGAGCTTACTCTGTAGTCCAGGCTGGCCCAGAACTCACAGAGATCCCCCTGCCTCTGGCTCCTGAGTACTGGGATTAAAGGTGTGTGTCAGTACTGCCCACTTCAGGACAGTTTTATAAACACAAAGAATCATTTATTGTAAGTTTATGTGAGCCTCGTGTGAAGTGTGGTTGATTAGAGAAGTTGTTATGAGCAGGGTCTGTCTTGTTACTAAGTTCAAGCTCCCTTCATAGTACTAATAGACGCGTAGGACCACCAGGAGCAAGGGTCACAGCAACTGTAATACAGAACTACTGTTACACACCAGCTCTCGACAATGATACAGTTCCATGTTAGGGTTTTGGTATTTGACTTGCAGTGTTTCTAGCTTTGTGCGTAAAACTACTGAGAAGATTGGCACCCTTCACGGAAGCCCAGAGCTGAAAGAGACTTTCGAGTCCAAGGATGCTGAGCAAGCACATGAGGAGGAAGCGCGTGCGGATGCCTGCCCTGTGGAGGAGGACCCTGAGTAAGCCTGTGTCTGAGTCCGGAGCGCTAGGGACGCTGCCAGAGTGAAGAAGCTGTAGACTGGATTGTTGAGAGCTCGTGCGTATGACGCTGGCCACGGAAGGCTGTTTCATCGCCCAGAGACCGCAAACTCCACAGCTTACAAGGAATTAACTCTGTTGAGACAGAGTTTCAGTTTCGTCTCTCATCCACCTTTACCCTTCTCTGTCATCTTGTCACATTCCTGGAATGTCAGAGGAGTGTTAGAGTGAGAGAGATGACTAAGATCTGGGCCTTGTCCTAGCTCTTCTGACTAGCGCATAACCTTTACGTCATTAATGTTGTCTGCCTGCCCGCTCTCGGGTGTGCCGCTGCTTGATGAATTAGAACTGCCAAGTTGATGAACATAATGGAGGGGAGACTCTTTAAGGCAATGGAACATGTAGCATGCTTGCCGTTTAGTAAGCAGTGGAAGGTTGGTCTAAGAAAGCTTTGGTGGTTCCTAACGTCTGTAAATAGGATTCTTTCTTTTTCATGCTTTTCTAGGGAGAAGAAAATTAGTCAACCTCCTGAAGAAAGCAGGCTTGAAGAACTCACAGCAGTGACAGCAGAAGCAATGTGAGTGTGGAGGGTTTACTGTGAGGGTTTACAGTGAGTGGTCTTGACTGCCTTGTCAGAGGAGCCTCATTTGCAGTGTTCAGTAGTCAGTAATACTCCAATGTCAGTGTTGTCTGTGCTGTTGGCTTGCTGGGGCAATTGTCATTTAAAGATCTCAAAAGCAACATTTATCCCAGGTGAGTGTGCTTTACCAGTTACGGACATTTAAGCTGAAATAATCTATTTTTAAAAAACAAGCGACAGGGCTGGAGAGATGGCCCAGAGGTTAAGAGCACTGACTGCTCTTCTGAAGGTCCTGAGTTCAATTCCCAGCAACCACATGGTGGCTCATAGCCATCTATAATGTCCTATAGGTATGCATACAGGCAGAGCATTGTATGCATAATAAAGAAAGAAAGAAAGAAAGAAAGAAAATAATAGGGCTGGAGAGATGACTCAGAGGCTAAGAGCACCATCTGTTCTTCCAAAGGTCCTGAGTTCAGTTCCCAGCAACCACATGGTGGCTCACAACCATCTACAATGAGATCTGGTGCTCCCTTCTTGCATGCAAGCACACATGTGGGCAGAATACTATGTAAATAATAAATAAAATAAAATAAAAAATCTTTAAAAAACAAAACAAACAAACAAAAACAAACGAAGCAACTGCTTACATTCATCTGTTTTGTATAGGACCAAGTTACTGGACCCTCTGGTTTTGTTTGAACCCAAGTCGCTAAGAATGGTTTTACGTGAGTGGCTTTCACAGTTAGAAAAAACATTTGCTATGGAAGACTTTGCTGGCATTTCCAGTACCAGCGACCTACCTGTGAACTCGAGCGTGGATGTGCACTGCCTTAGTGAGTCAGAAAAGAGAGTACTAGATGAAGACAGTGGAGAGGAAACAAGGGTCTCTTCAGGCGCTGAGGAAACTAGTGGCCAAATAGCCCGTGAATCGGTCAGCGGCCTCGGAGAGCCCTCGAGTGGCATTTTTCGAGTGTGTCCGCCATACACCATAGCAAACAGCCTTCAGAAGGACCTGGCGGAATTGGCAGCGTTGTGCTTGGAACTGAACGTGTTGCCTTCTGCAGTGGAAAGCAGTGGACATGTGGACGGTGCTCTACAGCAGCTCCCTCCTGAAATCCTGGCTTGTCATTTCCTAAAGAAGTATTTTTTTCTCCTGGACTTGAAAAGAGCAAAGGAGAGTATCAAGATAAGTTACACAAATAGCCCTTATGTCTGGGACACTCTGATTGAAGGGCTGAAAGGTAATTACCAGGTGGCAGTGCCAGATGTAGAGGGAGTTTAAAATGGAGGAGCGTGACAGAAGATGGGGATAGAAAACTCAGCTCTGTGCTGGCAGCCTTCCCTTCTGTTTCCTACTCACTCTTGAAACAAATCTTTTCCCTTGTATTTATGTGTATGTGTGTGTGTGCCATGTGCATGCAGGTGCTTGAAGAAGCCTGACGAGAGCATGAAGTCCCTTGGAGCGGGAGTTATAGGTGGTTCGTATGCCTCCTCTGTGGGTGGATGGAAACCAAACCAGTGTCCTCTTCAAGAGCAGAAGTGCTTTTAACCGCTAAGCCATCTCTCCAGCCCCTTGGCTCTGTGTGTGTGCACTCAAGTGCGCATGTATGTATCTGCATACATGTGTGCATGTATCATGGCACAATTGTAGAGATCAGAGGACAGCTTTGGAGTCAGTTCTCTCCTTCCGCCCTGCGAGTCCCCAGAATTGAACCCAAGTGTCAGACTTGGTGGCAAGCATCTTTCTCTGCTGAGCCATACCAGTGGTCCTGCTTTCTTCTCACTTAAGCCTTAATAGTTTTTCAAACATTGGCTTGCTTTGTTAACTCCATTATAGGATATTAGTTTTATTTTTCTTAAAGTGACATTAAGAAAATGATATGGCTGTGTTGGAACAGCTGAGGCTAAAGTTCAGTGCTTATGAGTGCAGAGGGGGGAAGATGAAGAAAATCCTTCCAGCGGCTTGCTAACACAGAAGAGTGTCCTGTGGATTGAGGACACCGAGTGCTACAAAATGTGGTAAATGCTTGTTGTATTGCAGCAGACTTCAGAGTAGATGGTGCTGACACTTTTTCTAGATGAGGTCATGGAGGCACAGAGATGGTAGCTGGGCAAGCAAACTGCTCTAATGCATAGTCAGATATAATGCCTTACTTCGTGCTTGTTTAGTAGTCTAGGGGAGGTGTGCATTCGGTCAGTGGGCAGCTCTCTTTGTGGGATCTAGCCCTTGAAGTTCCTTACTTACAGTGTTTTCAAGTTCTCCCCTTCCCTAAGGCTCCTGGCCGAGGCTGGCTTGATGTGTCTTGGGAGAACACATAGAATGTGGCTAGTGACTGTTACCTGGTGGTGGCTTACCAGTCTTGTCTCACATGACATTGGTGAGAATCCCTTCATCCAGTCCTACCGAACTGCAGAGGGAATGGAAGAACTCTGCTGTTGTTGTGCACAGGAGAGTGGGGAGTTGCACAGCCGGCAGTGTCTGCTCTGGCTTGGCTGCAGCTCACACTTGCTGCTGTCCTCATAGACGTATTCACATGTGTTTTCCTTTGCTCTATTACCCTGGTTTTTGTTTGGTTTTGTTTTCCTTCAGAGTTTTGCTTGAGTACCAGATGCCATGTTGTCTCTAGCAGTTGAGATTTTGTTTTTCTCCCCCAGAGCTCGAACCCAGGGCCTTGTGCTTGCTAGGCAATCACTCTACCACTGAGCTAAATCCCCAACACCATTTTTGGTTTTGGTTTTGCTTTTTTGAGACAGGGTCTCTCTGTGTCGCCCTGGCTGTCCTGGACTCACTTTGTAGACCAGGCTGGCCTTGAACTCACAGAGATCCACCTGCCTCTGCCTCCCAGAGTGCTGGGATTACAGGCTTGTTTCATCATCTCTGCTTTTTTTTTTTTTTTTTTTTTTTTTTTTTGCTTTTGTTTTTTTCAGGCAATTGAGACTTTAAACACACACTTTCTTCATTGCCCAAGTGAATTGCCACAGGTACACATTCTTGCATATTGCCTAATTTAAAGGTCTTTTAGCTTCCTAGAAAATGCATGTAGGGCTGATGAGATGGCTCAGCGGTTAAGAGCAGCGGCTCTTATTCCAGAGGTCCTGAGTTCAATTCTCAGCATCCACATGGTGGCTCATGACCATCTGTAAAGGGATCTGGTGCCCTCTGCTGGGATGCACATGTACATGCAGAAGAGCACTCATACATAACATAAATAAGCAATATTTACAGTTCTGCTTCAGTTCACATAGAGCAGCTTAAAGGCATAAGTGTTTTATTTGAAATAGGAAGCAAGATAATTGTTTTCAAATAGTTAGACTGTCTGGCAGTGTTCCTAACTTAAATTGTATCTTTTTCTTTGTCATGTGATCATACTCAACCTTGAACTCTAGAAACTGGCCGAAAAGCCTGTGATTGCTGTGGCGGCTGTTACTGCACTGCTGCTGGCTAGAGCATGCAGGCGCAGCTGAAGCTTTCCTCACGTCTCCAGCTCCTTAAGTTCTTGCCTGACACGGTCAAACAGGGAGCAGTGTGGGGACAAGTGCTTTCTCTTTAAGTAGAAGCTGGGGACTAGCTTTGAGACAGGCACCGCCCTTTTGATGATGTTTCAAATATGAAGGATGTGTTTGGTTGATTTGTTTTGTCTTTAGTTAATTTTGGGGGCAAGAGGGATGGCTCAGGGTAAAAGCACTTGCTGTATAAAGACGGAAGGAGAGAGCTCTCTACATGCATGCTATGGCATGCATTCCTACCCAGTACTTAGAAACACATATTGATAAGAAATAAAGTTATTTTAGGTTAGCATAGAAAGTAAAGGGCTTCATCACAGCATCTTCATATGTGTCATTTTATATATATATATATATATTATATATATATATATATATATATTTTTTTTTTTTTTTTTTTTTTTATCCGTCTCCTGCCTTCTTTTTTCTCTTTCCAGCTGATGTTCCTCTCCAATTCTCTCTTAGGCTCTATATTTTCTCTGTACCCATGTATGAGAAAACATAGAGCATTTGTCTTTCTGAGTCTGGCTTATTTTGCTTGACACGGTTTGCAGTTGTAACCATTTCCCTACACATGTCATGATTTCGTTTTCCTTAATGACCACACAAATTCCATCTTATACGTGCACCACGTTTTTAATCCACTCCTCTGCTGATGGGCATGTTGGCTTGCTCGGTTTCTCAGTTGTTGTGACCACTGCAGCTACAGCGTGGTTACGCAGGTATCTTTGGTGTGTTGGTTTGGGACCTTGGGATGAATACCCAACAGTGGTGTGCCTGGCCATATGGCAGATCTGTAGTTCCAGTTTTGTGAGAAACCTCCACATTGTCATAGTGGCCGCACCAGTTTGCACTCCTGCCAGCAGTGAATGAGTCCTCTTTCCCCACATCAGAGCCAGCTGATTGTTTCCAGCTTCTGAAACTGTTCTTTGGTGCATGTCTTCAGGGCCATTGGAAACTAGTGGGGAAACAACAACAGCAACAGCAACAACCACCTCATTTTACTTAAGTTCAGAGTCGTGCACTGTTTTCTTTTTCTTTTCTTCACTCCTTCCCTTTCTTTCTTTCTTTCTGTCTTTCTTTCTTTCTCTGTGTGTGGTTTTTCTTTACTTTCTTTCTTTTTTCAAGACAAGGTTTCTCTGTGTAGCCTTGGCTGTCCTGGACTCACTTTGTAGACCAGGCTGGCTTCAAACTCAAAGCGATCCACCTGCCTCTGTCTCCTGAGTTCTGTCTTTCTTTCTTTTTCTTTTTCTTTTCTTTTCTTTGTGTGTGTGTGTGTGTGCGCGTGCGTGTGTGTGTGTGTGTGTGTGTGTGTGTGTTTTGATAGGATGTCTCTAGAGAGAGATCTGGAACTCACTATGTAGACCAGGCTGACCTCCAACTCACGAGCTCCACTTGGTTCTGCCTCCCTAGTGCCGGGAGTAAAGGTGTGAGCAACCACCTCTGACTTTTTTTTTTTTTTTAACCCAGAAAAGGTTTTTAGCTAGATTGCCATTCACTTCATTCATTATGTTTGGCTGTAAATAATTTATGGGTGCTCCCAAAATCAGTGTTTCCTTCTTAGGATGAATATTTGCTTGACTGCCTTTTTTTTTTTTTTTTTTTTTTTTTTGGTTTTTCGAGACAGGATTTCTCTGTGTAGCCTTGGCTATCCTGGATTTGCTTTGTAGACCAGGCTGGCTTCAAACTCACAGAGATATGCCTGCCTCTGTCTTCCTAAGTGCTGGGATTACAGATGTGCACCACTATTCCCGGCCTTGGTTTTATTTTTAAAGGTCAACTATTTTAAAATCACTTTTACTGAATTTAATTTTACAAGATGATTGGGGATATTGACTTGTGAAAACTGAGCAGTTTGGCATTAATAATAGAGATGTGGCTTGTATACACACACACACATACACACACACACACACACACACACACACACACACACACACACACACACGGTACACGCAGCCCTATAAACTTTTTCTTTTGAGCATAGTAGTCACTCACTTAGTCACTGTTTGTTCTTTTGTCCTCTGAAAATTTCATTACACGAGTCAGAAGAGGAGGCTCAGGGTCAGGTGTTGGTGCTCTCTGCTCCTGCAGAGGACCTGAGGGTGGTCCCAGCCCCCGCATCAGATGGCTTACAACGCCAGCTCCTGGGGCTCCAGTGATCTCCTCTTACCTGTAGGTACATCAGCACACATACACAAAAATTCTAGCAAGTTTTGTTTCCCAGTTTGACTTTATGGTCTTTAAAAGTTGAGATTAATCCTGGTAGATTTTGTTTTCGCTTCCTGTAGTGCTTAACAGAGATGTTGGGTTCTTACCCTAGTGGGCGACGGGGTTAGTGTGTGATAAGGCCTGCTGAATGAGTGTGTCCTGGAATACTTGCAGCAAAGAGGTGAAGGGAAGGGCTGTGCTTTACTTTTCAGAAATGGCAAGTTGTAATCCTGCATATGTGGAGATGGAAAAAGGAGATCTGTCCACAGGGCTACAGCTGCTGGATGCCTTGGTCCCGTCCGACAGTCCCTTGCTGATTGCATTTGCCACCCGGTACGTTGTCCTGTGTATTGTTTGTGGGAACTAAAACATCTGCAATGTTTTTATGGCTTAGGATCTAAAGCTTGACTCATTTGCATATCTTACAGCTTCTTATTAGAATATCTGTTTTTATTTCTTATGAGTCCTTGGTATAACCAAGCCAAATTCTGGCATTGAAATCGGAAACTGATGTGCTCTGTTTTCAAATGCAGGTTGTATGATAGATTTGGGGAGTCTGCCCTTCGAGCCTTCATCAAGTTTCATCCATCCATCTCGCCTTCCGACATCGCACAGCTTTGTGCTCATCATCCTGCTCAGTTTTTGGCCTATCTGGACAGTCTGGTGAAGTCAAGGCCCGAAGATCAGCGGTGAGAAGGCTTGAGTAGTCTTCATTTTAGATGACAGTTATTTCAGTTTTATCACCGTTTTCATTGTCAGCTACTGTGGAAGAAGTATAGAGGAGTGTCAATTGAGAATGGTTTAGAGATCACATCCAAAGATCTTCCAGGTCTGTGTGACCTGGCTTTAATCCAGGAGACAGAGGCAAGCAGATCTGAGTTCAAGGCCAGCCTAGTATAGAACAAGTATCGGGTAAAGAAAAGCTTAGGCCCAGGCATGGTGGCACATGCTTTTAATCCCAAACGAAGGCAAAGTTAGTTTGTAGAAGGAAGCACCCATGTTTGAAAGAGATGTCTGATTGAATGGCAGAAATGTGACAAATCAGAGATTTGACAGAATGGGATATGCCCAACTCTCAAGGAGAGGAAAGGAAAGCTACTTAAGGACGGTTTTACAGAGAGAGAAGGCAGTTTTACCGAGACAGTAATAGAGATGGGTTAGAGAAAATTCAGGTGAAGACAGAATGAGCCAGAAAATGAGAAGAAGCCAGAAGATTAGAGCAGACTGCCATGTTAGTTTGAGGCCAAGCAGAGCAATTCCAGGTTGAGAGAGAAGCCAGATTAAATAAGTCAGCTCGGAGAAGAGTTCGAGCCAGAACAGCTGAGTTGAACCAGCCAGCCCAGAGCTCAGAAACAATAAGTAAGGGTGAGTTTACTAAGTAGTAAGTCTCATAGTCTGAAAATGTTCTAGACCTAGGTTAGATTGTATGGAGGCTAGAAGCTTCCAGGCCTAGGCCTAGGTTAGCAGTAAGCCTCCAAGACAACAATTGAGCCTAGAGAATAAAAGTTACTTTTACATAAGAAGAGGATTTGGGCAGCTTTTATCCCATGCATCCCCCACCCCACACCTGCAGCACACATCACGGATGCACATGTATCACACTTTATCTCCTCTCCGAGTCTTAGGTTCTCTGTGTAAAAATAAGTCGTGTGTGCTGGAGAGATGGCCTAGCAGTTAAGAGCACTTGCTGCTCTTGCCGTAGACACAGATCCCATTCCCAGCAGTCACGTGACAGTTCACAATAGTCTGTACCTCCAGTTACAGAAGACCTGATGTCCTCTTGAGCGGCCTTTCAGGGTAGTACATACATAATGGTGTGCATATGGGCAGGCAACACACACATAAAGCTGCCAGAGAGTGCTTTTCACTGCAGTGGCCCAGCTTTCTGAGTGGATCTATTCCTGCTTTTTCTCTCAGGCGGGGCCATCATTTCTCCTCTCCATAGCAGGAAATGCTCATTTAGTTATTAGACTAGAAACAATTTCTTTCCGTTTGCCACCAGGCCCCCCTGCTCCTCCCCCCTCCCCCCTCTTTAGTTTTTCTCTTGTTGTCTTACAGCTTGGTTAGTTATTTGGTAGACTGATACTCTGACTAGCATTTCTAACTGTTTGTAATAGAAGAGCTTTCATATTATCCCCTAATCTTTTTCTTTTTCTTTCTTTCTTTCTTTTTTTTTTTTCCTTCGAGACAGGATTTCTCTGTGTAGGCTTGGCTGTCCTAGACCCACTTTGTAGACCAGGCTGGCCTCAAACTCACATCGATCTGCCTGCCTCTGCCTCCTGAGTGCTGGGATTAAAGGCGTGCGCCCCTACGCCTGGCTCCCTAATCATTTTCTTTACTGTTGTACCCAGAGCACGAGACTTCCAGCCCCCAAAGACCACCAGGACTCAATACTGCTGCAGTACACACAGGGTCCTTTATTACTGCTCGAAGCACAAGCCTTCCTGACACAGCAGGACAGGAGAGTGGCGCTGAGCTTTAAGGGTAGTGGGCTTATAAAGGAAAAAACCTGCAAGCGGGGGTGTTCAAGATTCAGCGTTACAAGCTTGGTCTAGGGGTGTGTGGAAAGTTGGCCTTTGGGTGGTGGTCCTGGCCAGACTGCAAGGGGGAAGTTTATCTATCTGGAACATCTGGTGCAAGCATAAAAGTGTATGACCCAGAGCTTGATCAGCTGGCCTGGGGTGCAAGTTTCTATCAAGTCAGTAGTTGGGACAGTCTATGGTTTTTCCAGTAACTGCAGGTGGGCGGAGGGTCTCTGGGAGAACAAGCATGTACAAAATGGAGTCTGGAAGGTGAAATGGCGTTAGTCCTGCTCTTTCATTACAACCGCACACTTTGTTCGCTCTCCTGAAGATTGGTGGTTTTTCTCTCCACCTTGCTCTCAGGCCATCCTTCCTTGAGTTTCTTCTACAACCAGAGTCCTTAAGACTTGACTGGCTGCTTTTGGCAGTATCCCACGATGCTCCACCAAGCACAAGTACAGTGGATGATGAAGGGCATCCCAGGTAAGCAGTCTTGAAAGTTGAGCTGATATGTTCACTTACAGTGTCCGGGCTCACTTTAGGAACAGCAGTAGAAAAATGTAACCAAGTACCGGGAGTAATGAGACTGTGTATCCATGTAAACCCTAGTGGTTCTGGACACATGAGAGCTTGCAGACCATAGAAGACTCTCAGAAAAATGCGCATTCATGTAAAAATTTGCTTGTAACTTCAAAGAATTAAACTGGCCTCCCTGCAGTTCTTTTGTAGACCACAGTGAACCCAAAAACAAGAACAAAAACTGGTGTTTGTATGTGTCTGTGTTTTCTTTCTAAAGACGTATCAACCAATTTTTAAACATACCAGGAGTTGAAAAAACTAGAATCTGGGGCCTGGAGAGATGGCTTAGCAGTTAAGAGCACTGTCTGTTCTTCCAGAGCTCCTGAGTTCAATTTCCAGCAACCACATGGTGGCTCACAACCATCTATAATGAGATCTAGTGCCCGCTTCTGATGCACAGGTGTATATGGAGGCAGAGCACTGTATATGTAATAAATAAATAAATATTTTAAAAAAGAAAAAGAAAAAACTAGACTCTAGAAACAAAACAAAATGAAAAACAACTAGTACATGACTCAGAAACAGTCTTTGTATTTTCCTCTAAGGGAAACCCTTTTGAAAGCACTGCTTTCTGCCATTTGCATATTACATTTGATTTACTCCTTGGGAAAAAGCCTAGGAGGATACCCAGGGGCTGTGAGTGATGGAATCAAGGTTTTTATTAACGTTAGAATTAAACTCAATACCTGCTAACTAGAAAGGCACTCTAGCGCTAAGTTACACCACATCCCTATTTCTGGTGTGTGTTTGTTTCATTTCGACATGAACAAGTTATAAGAAAAGTAGCTATTTTTTATTTTTTAAAAGCAAAATAGGAATATTTGGACACTGTTATGATGGAATGTGCTTCAAGTATCGTCTTACCTAGTAGATGACTACCAAGTGCCTTGTAGGGTTTATTTCCTGTCTAATTAGCTGTTCTTTTTCATTCATAGGCCCCATTCACACTTGCTTTCTTGGGGTTATAGTCAGCTGGTCCTTCTTCTGATTAAACTTCCTGCAGACTTTACAACCAAAGAGAAAATGGCTGACATCTGTAGGTCTTATGGGTAAGTGAGGGTGTTTACAAGTGCTGCTGTGGAGACCGGGACCCAGAAATAACCCATTAGTTAAGGTCCTGCATTGCTGTGCTTTGTTATGCAAGGATTCAATTTGATACTAAAATGTAAATGCACCTTTTCTTAAAAATACTAACATCTCTATTTTCCATGTTTGGCTGTTTTGCCTGCATGAATGTCTGAGTACCACAGAGACCAGAAGAGAGCATCAGGTCTCCTAGAAGAGGAGTTACATGGAGTTGTGAGCCACCATGTGGGTGCTGAGTGTGGAGCCCAGGACCTCTGTAAGCGGTCCTGAGCCATCGCTGCAGCTCCATGTTTTACGTGATGGTAAACATCAGCTTTCTTTGCAATTTGTTCCTGTAGTGTAAGGAAAGAATGGCCCTTGCAAGTTGTTTGTACTCCTTCTACCCAGTTACTAGAGTCAGTGTTCAGGCTATTACATATTATTTGCACACCAGTTCCAGCTGTTACAGGATTTCCAAGAAGGGAGAGATCAGAATAGGCTCCCTGGTGAAGGGCTCAGGAGGAAGAGAGCCTGGGAGTCAGCCCTGGAGGCTGTGGGGCAGGGTGGACGGTCTGCTGAGGGAAGCGGGAAGAGGATGAAAACCCACACTGCTAATGAGAGGTTTGGCCACCATCTCCTGATCTTGGCTGCTTCCCCACCAGAAGCAGAACCTTTTAGAGGACCTTTATCTTTCTTTTCCCTTATAGAGGGAGTTCATGCAATGCCAGCTATGTCATACTTCTTTGTTCATTTATAATGAGGGATGAGACTGGCCAGGTAGCAGGTGGTGAGATAATAAAATAGATACCCTTTTGGACTTAAAAAATAAGTCGTAGTTTGTTCATTTTAATTTGATTTGGGGGAGGGAAACATGTGCATGCCATGGCATGTGTGGGGTCAGAGAACAGACGTCTAGAGTTGGTTCTCTTCTGCCATGTGGATCCCAGGCATTGAGCTCAGGCTGTTGAGCATAGCAGCAGGTGCCTTGACCTGCTGAGCTGTCTCTCTGGCCCCTTTTAGACTCTCTGGAGATTATATCTAGTGTCATACATGAGAAATGAAAGCCTGCACCAAGAGGATGTGTTAATTATTACAGGATGAGGGGTTGCTGATTAGGGAGAGCACCAAAGAGAAAGTCATGGGTTAAGATTTGGAGACACATTCTCTTTTTGTATTGAATGTTAAAACTTAAGGGGCTGGAGAGATGGCTCAGTGGTTAAGAGCACCGGCTGCTCTTCCAGAGGACCTGAGTTCAATTCCCAGCAACCACATGGTGGTTCACAACCATCTATAATGAGAACGGGTGCCCTCTTCTGTAATGCAGATGTCCAGGAAGACAGAACATAAATAAATAAATCTTAAAAAAAAACAAACAAACCCAACTTAAAACGTAGGGGCTAGCTCAGGGGTTAAGAGCATGGCCTACTCTTCCAGAGGATCCAGGTTTGATCCTCAGCACAACCATCTGCGACTCCAGTTCTAGGGAACCTGACATCCTCCTCCAGCCTCCACAGGGACAAGACGTGCACGTGGTACATGTGCATGCAGGCAGGCAAAGCAGCCGTGTACATAAAGAAAATGAAATTGAAAAACAAAACTACTTGTAAAGCTTTGTTTCCTAAGTGCACTAGATCAAGGCTGTCAAGTAGAAGTTTGTGTGATAATGGAATATTCTACTGCACTGCCCACTAGCCATGTGGTCACCAATTTTTAATTACAAAACTGACTTTTAGGGACTGGAGAGATGGCTCATTGGTTAAGAACACTTGCTACTCTTACAAAGGACCCAGGTTCAATTCCTAACATATACATAGAGGTTCATATTACATGTAATTCTACTTCCAGGGGATCTGATGCCCTCTTCTGATCTTTCGGAGTATCAACCATATACATTATGCATAAACATATACGTAAGCAAACATTTATATGTATAATATAAAAATAAAACTTGGAGCTGGGGAGATGGCTCAGAGGGGTTAAGAGCAGTTTCTAGGGGACCTAGATTCAATTCTCAGCATTCATTGGCAGCTCACAGCTCTCTGTAACTGCAGTTCCAGGGCCTCTGGTACCCACTTTTGCCCTCCTTGGACAACAGGCAAACATGTGGTTCACGTAGGCAAAATACCCATGCATATAAACTTAAAAAAAAAAGTTTTAAAATAAATAAAACTTTAAAAAGACTTATTGTGAAACAACAAATTAGCCAGGTTTTAACTTTTGTTTACTTTCACTTTAAGCTTTAAAGACCACGGGTGGCCAGTGTGGGCAGCGCAGTTATAGTGGTCACTGCACTTACTCCTTTTATCAACTTTGGTCCCTTTAAGTTTCTGGCCTGGGTATCTTACTCTCTGTCTGGAGCTGGAGAGGAGGAGAGAGGCCTTCGCCAACATTGTCTACCTGAATGACATAAGCCTGATGGAAGGGGACAATGGTATGTAAATCCTAAGTGGTAACTCCTCTCTGTGGTGTTCTGGAAGTCTCTCCTCAACTTGCAATAAACAAATTTGAATATTTTAGTGGTTGTCTACATACTTCTAGACAGCTGTTGATGGCCTTTGGTATATTATGACATCTTTTCTATTTAATAACTGCTACTGTTTTAAGCACTATACTCCATGTTTTCCATATGCTGTTGTAAGTGAGATAACAAACTCTTGGGATACACTCTCATACCTGGACATCTGGCTTTCATTCTTGCCTACTTTAAAGCTCTTTCTGTTTCAACAGTCAGAATGATTCTTTTTTTTTTCCAATTAAAATTTTTTATTACTGGGAGCCTGGAGAGATGGCTCAGAGGTTACAAGCACTGCCTGCTCTTCCAAAAGTCCTGAGTTCCCAGCAACCACATGGTGGCTCACAACCATCTATAATGAAATCTGATGTCCTCTTCTGGCATACAGAAGTACATGCAGGCAAAAACACTGTATACATAATAAGTAAATCTAAAAACTATTTTATTGATTCTTTACATATTTCACATCATGAATCCCAATCCCACTCATTTCCCTGTCCTTTTATATCCACTCTCTTGCCTTGTAACGTCCTTCAAAAGAAAAAAAAATCGTGACATGGAAGCTCAGTGTATCGCGGTGTGCCCCACAGCACACCCTTTGCCTGTAGAGCTTTACTTGCAGACGTTCATTGCAGTGAGTCATTGGCCTGGCTCGTGGCCTCTGCCTTCTGCTGCTCTGCCAATACCGAATCCTTGCTGGGGCTCCTCTCGGACGTCCCATGCCGCCCTGTGTCGTGGAGATCCTGCAGCTTTGGATCTGTCTTCACACTCTTCAGCAGCTCATAGATGGGGTGTTGGAATGGGCCTGCTTTGCCCAGGCGAGGCAAAAAAAAGAGCTCTGACAAGACGGCCCAGCAGGAAAGAGCACTTGCTTTTCTTGCAGAAGACTAGGGTCTGGTTCCTGTCACCCCACACTGGGTGGTGCAGACTTGCCCATGACTCCAGCTCCAGGGACTCAACTCCCTTTTCTGGGTTCTATGGACACCCACACACATTTCTCACATGTGTGCTCTCTCTCTCTCTCTCTCTCTCTCTCTCTCTCTCTCTCTCACACACACACACACACACACACACACACACACAAATAAAACAGTAAAATAAATCTTAAAAATAGTTGAACGATGTAGCTTCCTCCCTGAAAGCCCTTGCACTGAACATTCCATATTGTTAAGCTGCCTGTCATCTCATCCTCACTACTTCTGTTACTGTTTTGCGCTGTGGTCTTTTATTTGTTTGCTTGTTTGCATTTTGTTTCTTGAGACAGGGTTTCCCTGTGTAGCGCTGGCTGTGCTAGAACTCCTGTAGACCAGGCTGCCTCTGCCTCCTGAGTGCTGGCGTTAAAGTCGTGTGCCGCCACCACCCGGCACCCTGTAGGCTTTTAAGAACTCAGCTGATTTTTTGACTGTGTCACATTGTCTTCCATGCTCCTGTGTCATAGGTGCGGTTGTCTCTCCTGCTGGCCCTACTCCAAGTTCAGATGTGCAGGCTGCATGCATGTGCCTCCTGCCTCTTCTTTATATTTTGCTCAGGTGTTGCTTCTTTGTCGAACCTTGCTCAGAGGCTCTGAACAGCTCCTGCAGTTCTGCACTTCCTGATTCCTCTCCTTCCTATTCTCAACATGGTTTATAAATAGTGATTTGTGTATATATTTAAGGCTTTTACCAACCCAGTTGCTGTAAGAGTGCAGGAGTTGTGTCTGTTTTGTTCTTCATTGTAAATCTCGGAAGTTTTATTTTTAATTCTGTGTGTCTGGAAGGTTTGGGCTGAGGTGTTTGTTTTTTCAACACAGGGTTTCCCTGTGTTGCCCTGGCTGTTGTAGACTTTCTTTGTAGACCAGGCTGGCCTTGAACTCACAGAGATCTGCCTGCCTCTGCCTCCTGAGGGCTGGGATTAAAGGTGTGTGCCATTACGCCTCGCTGAGACTGTGTCCTTGACTGTGTCTGTTTTTAAGTGTTCTTACAGTTCTGATGTTTCGTGTATGGAGCCTGTGTGCTGTGGGTCGACCTCACTGTGGTTTCCGTGTGCAGGGTGGATCCCCGAGACCTTGGAGGAATGGAAGCTTCTCCTCCATCTGCTGCAGAACAAGAACGCAAGGCCAGTTCCTCAGGAGTCACTAAATGGAAGCCTCAGTGATGGCCCTGCCCCCCTCAATGTGGAGAGTGTGGCACTGCTGTTAGCTAAGGCCATGGGCCCGGATCGGGCCTGGTCACTGCTACAGGAATGTGGCCTGGCCCCTGAGTTGTCAGAAAAGTTTACCAGAACCTGTGACATCCTGAGGATTGCTGAGAGAAGGCAGAGGTAATGCCAGCGTGTGATCACACCTTGTACCTGGGCTCTCAGCTGTAGATAGATGGGAGTGCAGAGATCATGTCATCTCAGTCTCTCGAAAGCACAAGAGGAGCCTGAGGCGCGTCTGCTGACCACAGAGTAGAAGAGGAGGCCAAAGTAAAATTTTACTTACAGTCATGATCAAGGTGCATCCTCAGTTCTTTAAGAGTAGATAGTTCCAGGTCTGTGAGTTAGCTGCTTAAGAGGCCCAGGCAGGAGAACCACAGGTTCAAAGACAAGGGTGATTTAGTGAAATCCTGTCTCAAAAAGTGAAAAAAAAAAGGCTGGGGGTTTAGCTCAGTGGCAGAGCACTTCTTTATCATGCATGAAGCCCTGGGTTCAATGTCCAGTTTAAAAAACAAAGCAAAACTATTTGTGTATTTATGTACACACACACATTTTATTCAAGCATTTCCTTTTCTATTTGTGGTAAAATAGATATGGTGGAGAGAACAAAAGCCAAGCCAAGTGTGATGATATGCACTTGTAATTTCAGCACTGGGGAGGCTGAGATAGGACGATCTGCAGTTCAAGGCCAACCTGAACTATATAGAATAATTACTGGTCTGTAAAAGAGAGAAGAAAAAGAAAGCAAATCTATGTAAAAGTTGCTGTCTAGAACATTTAGTTATTTAGTGTATACATGTTGCTGTGCAGCCAGTTTCGAGTATATTTTCTCCTATGAACTGATGTACCATAGCTATTAAAGAGGCCTTCCTTCCCACAGCCCTGTGTGCCACAGCAGTACACACGCCTTCCTTCCCACAGCCCTGGCAGCCATCGTTCTCCTTAATGTTGAGTCTGACATCACAGTGAGTGTCCCGTGTCTAACATAGCTGGAAACAAGTATTTCAGATTTCAGAATTTTTTGGATTTGGGAATATTTATTTAGATTTAAAAGTTTGGAGTTTTGTGTTAGAGCGGTGCAATTGGCTTGGATAATTTTCCTCATGACTACTGATGCTGAACAAACCGTCGTGCTTAAGGTTTTGATATCATCTTTGGAGAAATAACTTAAGTCTGTTGCCCATTTTAGATTCAGGGTGCTAGTTTAGTTGTGGAATTCCACCATATTCTAAATGTCTAAATGCCTCTTACCAGGGAGGATTTGCATGTATTTTCTCCCATTCCAGTTTGCTCGTTCATTCTCTTGGTCCTTTCCTTTTCTTTCTTCCTTTTTTTTTTTTTTTTTCCCAACCCTGGCCATTGAACCCGAGGCTTCATCTATGTGTTGCAAACATTCCGCTTCTCTAAGTCATCCTGTCCCCAGCCTACTCTGCTAGTTTCAGGCTGTGTCTTTTGGTCTCAGAACCAGTGTTTTGAATCCTCTTAACTCTTTAGAACTTGCTGTTAAGAATGAATGAGGACAACTGAATTTGCTTGTTTTGTTTTGTTTTTTAATGGGATTTCAGAGCCCTGATACAAGGCATGCTTGAGAAGTGTGACCGCTTCCTCTGGTCACAGCAGGCCTAGTGGGAGACCTCACAGGACACAGCAGCATTTGACCAAGTGGAATCCTGCTCTAGAGCCTTCCGAGTTTGCCACAGAAGGAAAGGGGACACCTCAAACCATACCGTGAGTAAGCCATGCTGCTGCTGCAGCTGCTGTCGCCATCTCCACCTTGGCACTTGGCTTTTGTGACCTGGGAGTTTCTCAACCAAAGTTGGCTTTTGGAAGAAGTTGATTGTCAGAGACGGGACCCAGCATGGCAGTGCTCACGGCTGTGTGGTATTCCTTGTGTGCAGAGTGGTGTCTGAGCTGTTAGTGCAGCGGGGAATTGTTTTCTACCGCGGCAGATCTGTTGGAGGCAGAAGCCTCATTACATGAAGACAGATAATGTTAGGAACATGTCCGAGGCTGTCTAGAATTACTGAGGTGGGACCTGGAATGATGACATTGTTTTTGTTGACATAAGTAATAAATACTGATGATCTAAACTAGAATTTTAAATAAAATTGCCCATATATGAGTTGAGATCAATTTAAAGTATTTTTCCAGTATTTATTTGATATTTTCTAATCTAAACCTACATGTATTGACGAATCACTGGAAATATATTATCTGTAATTTTTTAAAGACAATGACCCAAAAGAGTTATGCCTGTCTTTATTTAAGTATTTATTGAGTCATGCACCTTTTCTTTTTCCTTTCCTTTGTCTTCTTCCTTCCTTCCTTCCTTTCTTTTTGGAAACAGAGTTTTACTTTGTAACCCTACCGAGCCTGGAATGTGCTGGTAGAGCAGGCTGCCTCAACCTTAGAGATATGCTTGCTTCTGCCTCCTGAGTGCTATAATTAAAGGTGTGTGCCATCATGGGCACACATTTGTAAAAATTATTTTTAAGAAGGCATAGTAAGAGAAAGCTAATCACTAATATAAATTATAACAAATGATTGTATTATTTAAGCCATGTAACTTGATTGTCATTTGTGAGGCTTCACGCAGTGTGTTGTGTTGATAATAAATGATGAAGGTTTTGTTTGACTAGAACATGGATATGGGATTTATTTCTCAGCAGTTTGCAGGAATGTACTATATAGATCCAGTAGACTTAGATGCACTGAATGACTGGCCTGTTTCTTTCTCCCACATCTACGAAACCAGAGGAGCCACACACTCTGCAGTACTCACCCATGACCTGGGGTGTGGCCTGGCCTGGTAGGCTGGAGGCTTCACAGAGTGCTTGCACATTTGTGAAGTGTGGCAGCCCTTCCCACCAGCAGCACTGGCTTTTAGACATGTTGCTTGATGCTGAGTGTGAGACTGTATTGGGGTAGTGGGAGAGAGCTCTCCTTCCCTTGAAGCTCCCGTCTACACAGTGGCTAAACAATAGCCTAGAGCGCACCGTCAGTCTAGCAGACACCGAGGACTGGCACAGCTGCCATCACCGTCAGTCCAGCAGACACCGAGGACTGGCACAGCTGCCATCACCGTCAGTCCAGCAGACACCGAGGACTGGCACGGCTGCCATCATGTCCTCATATCCCTATCTAAGGCAAGTTACCTCCATCCTCGTTTCCCAGCCAGTATTCCTCACCCACATCACCTGACTTTATCTTCCAAGGCAAAGAGAGAATAAAATCCTCATCAGCCAAACGTTGCCATTTGAACAGTCTGTACATGAGGCACTGTTTTCAAATACAGCAGTCATTGGCTGAAAAGTCTCAGACAGGCTTGATCCGTGGTTGCCTCACTTCCATTTGTGTTGGATCTGATCACTGAGCACTATGGAGTGACAGAGCAGCCAATAGCTTGTCTACTGAGGCTGACTGCTTGGGCCTGGATATATCTCCCCACTGATGCCCTCTGGGAAGGTACTTGGTTTCTTTTACGTTTTGACTGTGTGGGTTAAAAGGTAATAGCGCTCTACCATAGCACCTAGAAACAGAGTATGGAGCTCCCTGCCCAGGAGTAAGAACTGACACAGGCATGCAGAACAGGTAAATGGGCCGTGTTAGCTGTTGCTGAAGGATTTGGGATGTCACTGGCTCCCCTAGCAGTAACCAGACCATAGAAATGGGTTTATGGGACTAGAGAGAGGGAAGACCAGCCCTCAAAGTAGTGATTTCCTGTATGTGTGAAACTTGTCCTTGTGCAAAGCTTCATCATCCTTCCTCCTCTTTTTCCTGAGTCTCACTTCTGATGAGCCCAGTCAAACCCCTGATTTTCTGTCAGTGGTGTTTTATGTTAGTCAGTTCCCGTTTGCTCCCTTAGTACTAATGTGCAACCCCATTTCTTCCTGCCTAAGCCACTGAGGCAGTGCAGGGCTCTTTGAAGGCCATCCTTGCTGCCGCAGGACAACACCAGCACATCAGAAGGTAAGCAGCTTTGGTCCCAGTGCTGGCAACATCACTGTCACCTCAGAAGCACAGATGCTCTCCGGACTTGAAATCTGTACTCTGGGACTAATTTAACCTGCTTCCACTCATCCTGTGGTGTTCCTCCCTCCAGATACAGCATTGTTCTAGGTTTTTGTTTTTCAAGACAGCTTTTCTCTAGGTAGCTCTGGCTTTCCTGGAACTTGCTTTGTAGACCAGACTGGCCTTGAACTCAGAGATCCATCTGCCTCTGCCTCTAGAGTAGTGGGACTAAGGGTGTGTGCCACCACCACCCTGTAAAATTTTTTAAAAAAAGATAATAGCTATTTTTATGTTATGTGTATGAGAACTAATGTCTGCATATATATCTGTACAACCCGCTGGGCTTGGACCACCATGTGGGTGCTGGGAATTGAACTCAGGTTCTCTGGAAGAGCAGCCAGTGTTCTTAATTGCTGAGCCACCGCTCCAGCCTAACATTGGGCTGGTTTAGAGTAAACCAAGGACCCTGAGAAGTGATTGCCGTGGAGATGATAACAGGAGATGCACAGCTAGAGTCCTGGTCCAGTAATCACTGCATTGGGGCCTCAGCGGGGCTCCTCTGCGGCTTGTGAGCTTTATGCACACTGACCTCTCTGGGTACGTCCCTGTTCAACTGTGACAAGTCCTTTCCCTCGTAAGTCACCAGCTCATAGTCTGCCAGGATTCTGTCCTCGGTTCTCTATGACAAGGAGAACAAAGGACTGAAATCTCTCTTTTAAATCAAGGTCACAGATAAATCTAGGTTTTACCTAGTTTTTCCCAGCAGAAAAATGTAAAATCCCTGTTTGGTAGTTCATTCCGAGGGTTCAGCACCAGCATGCCCTTACTGCAGGGGACTTACCTAGTCAGAACCATTCCATACAATCAACTCTGTTTATTGTCAATCTAAATAGTCATAGTGGGCGGGTTTGGTGGCACATGCCAGTAAACTCAACACTTGGGAGGCTGGAGCAGAAATATCACCATGAATTCCTTGCCAGTCTAGGCTACATGGTAAAAATTCTTTCTCAAAAACAATTTTTAAAACTTCAAGTGCATTCCTCTAGCCATCTGGGCAGCAAAGTCTGAGTGTCATGACAGTTTTTTCAACCCTCCTGCTGTGTTAATTTTTCATACTAAAGTGTCCTGTTTTATGGGTGTGTGAGGCCTTGTGGTGCCACTTAGGTGTTTGGGGATACCTTGGGGCTCCATGGACCTACTTTGTGCCCTGGGAAACCCTGTGTTCAGAGTCTCCTGTTCAGGAGAGCCACTGCCCTTGGCTTATCGAGCTGTTTTCTCAATCTTGAAATTCTAAATAGTTTCTGCACAAGGGCACCCATACTTCTGGTTTTCGTGGTACCCACAAATTAGGTGATCCTAAACGCCACAGCACATCTGGTAGGGAGCCCTGGATCTGTACTTCTGCCAAGATGCGAGGTGACCCATATGCTTCTGGTGTTCAGATCACAATTTGAGGAGCAAGAGTGAAGCGTGATGGAACAGCTTGGAAGGGACGTGAAATGCAGAGCTGACGCTGTGACAGCTGAAATATAGGCTCTAAGCTGCACGGTGTGAGGTGCACTTGTGTAGTCCATAACTGCAGCCTCATTCCCTTCCTCCTGCAAGGCCATGGCACTCATGGAGTGGCGTTTCAGATCTATGTCCTCAGAGACTGAGTTTCTTTGTTTTTTTTTTTTTGTTTGTTTGTTTTCATTTACATTATTTTATTTGGAAATGTTTAACAGTACAATGAAACTAAACTTCAGACACAGTGAATGTCATCAGTTTAGGCATCATCAGTTTATTATAAAAGGGAGGAAGTGAAATCATTTACATGATGAAATAGTTGACAGCATCAGCGGAATGGGTGGCGTCATGTGACACATTTCAACAGCGACTTCAGTCCACGTACTTTCCAAGAATGTCACCGTCTCTAAATAAATAATCCTTGTCATCTAGAACTACTTTGGTGCCTCCATATTCGGGAAGGAGAACTGTGTAGAGACTGAGTTTCAGTCACAGGAGCTCACACTGTAAGTGGTTAAACACTGACTTGGGAGTAGGGGTGGAGAGACCCTTGTGTCAGTTGCTAGCACTCTGAGGGTCTGGCTTCCCAAAGACCTGGGCGTAGAGAAGGGAGATGACATGACAGATGGATGTGGTGGGAGACTTGAGATCTGAACACAGGTCTTGAAATAGCAACAAAGGAAGTGGACAGGCCTCCGTACAACAGGGTAAGAGGAGGTTGGGTGGCCAGGGAGGTGTTTGATCTGGGTTGTGAGATGGAAACTAAAACTCTAGAAAAACTCCTTCTCTCAGCAAAGGGACAGGAGGTAGAAAGCCTGCAGGACTTTAAAAGGAGGAGTCACATAACAGGAGGTGAGCGGCCATAGGGCAGAGGAAGCAGGAGTGAGTGTGCGACTGCGTGTTAGAAGGGCGAGAGTTCAAGCCTGTGGCTGTAGGCTCCTGCATGGAGGGTAAAGCTTGTTAGGTCTTGACACAAAGACGACAAATGGGAAAGTCCAAAGAAATCCTCAGTGTCGTTTCTGTGAAAGCAACCGTGCTGTCAGGGTGGAGTGAAAGTCATCAGAGAACTTAGCTCAGCTGAGTGCTTGGTGCTCTCTCTGCAGCAATTGTTGCTGCTTCTATGGCTTTGGGGACAGCTTGTGAATCCTTGAACTTCCTGAGCCTTGTAAGTGTCTTTGACAGCATCTGCCCTCCAGGAGGGCACGTTTAATACAGAAGACATAGCGAGATAGCACACCATTCAGGCTTCAAAAAAACCAGGAAAGGACAGTTGCACTCAGGTGTTGTGGCATACATTTGCAGCCCCTGCTTTTGGGAAGCAGAGGAGGAGGCTGTCAGGTGTGAGGCCTGCTTCCGTCATCTAGCAAGTTGGAGAGCAGCCTGTAACGCCTTGTGAGACCTTGCCTCAGAAACAGGAGCATAGGGGGTAGTGACTCAGCTGTGCATGTGTGGCCTGGCTTCGACAATTCCTTGTATTCAGTGATCAGGAGACACCACACAGCACAAAGATAGATAGATAGATAGATAGATAGATAGATAGATAGATAGATAGATAGATGCAAAAACCAGAAAAAAGGCTGAAGGACTCTCTTGGTGGAGCGAATGTAAACTGGTGAATAATTGGTTTTTAACTCTCAAGGAAATGGACAAAAGATGACAGTGGCAGTGGCCTGGAGGAGGCATAGTGCTGCAGTCTTCCTGGGGCTGTGTCTCCTGTCACCACAGTTGGTGGAAATCAAACTAACACACTGCAAGAAGAGAAAGTTGACAAGGATGGTGGAAGCCAGACTCTGAGGTCTGAGTCCGGGCACATTAATGCCCCAGTCCTTTGTGACCTTTCAACAGTGTTCCTGATGTACACACCATCAGGAACAGGCTGAACCCAAGCTGGTGTCTCTTCCATGTGCTTCTGTATGGGACAGGCCACCTCCCCTCCTTGTGAGAAATCACACACAGTTGCAAGTTATTTCTTCTTGTCCATGTTTATTACACACCTACTATGCGTTGTCTAATAAGTTTTGTGGGTACAAGACTGAAAACCTCAGGGCCAGTCCTCTGGCCACAGCTCACAGCGTCCCGTGGCAGGAAGAAGGAAGTTCAGTATTTGTCAGGCAGGCCTGTAGGTCTGAAGTGATTGGGATCCTTGCCACTGCGGCCCCATCTGTTGGCTTCCTGGTCAGCCTCGGAGTCCTCGTGTCCACGGCCTATGAAACTCTGAAAGTTTTCTCTTGTGTCACTAGGAGGAGCAGACAAGGAGCAGATGGGTCAGCAAGCTGTGTCAACAGTCTGCCCTCCCTGCTTTCCCCTTTGCATGGCGTGGTTTCAGGAGGAAACCAGGAAGGGCCAGGAGGGAGGAGCTGAGGCCCTGCTCAGCCCAGCTGTCACTCCACACTAGATTAGCACCACCAGAACACAGGGCTGACAGTCACTCCGTGTCTGCATTTGGGAACAGGCTCCCATTGCATGGCTGTGTGCCGACTCTGCCCACAGCCCAGGGGGGCCTCACATGAGCATGGTTTCTCCAGAGCTCATCTTCCACTGCTTTTCCCAGGACAGTCATGCCTGCCACCCACCCCGAGTCCCAGCAACCTGAGGTACCTGAGGAATTCAGCGACCCAGACTCCCCCAGGACCCCTTTTGGCAGCATCATAGTTTCCCCGAGCATGGAAGTATTTGTCTGAGTTTTTCCAGTTGGCTTCCCTCATGTCAGTGTAGGCTCGCCACATGTCCCCAGCCCCTGGATGGGAAAGACCACAGCAACATGAACCTAAAGACCCTGCCCAAGCCTTAGAGAGGACAAAGGAATCGATTGAGTCGGGTCAGAGCAGCCTGAAGCTCACACAGCCAAGGCCAGGGCACCCCACGGCCGGTCCTGAGAGTGCAGGTGCAGGGAAAGACTGGTGTGGACCTCGGTGGTATCACAGTGCTCTAGGTGATGCCACCGGGACCTCACACTGTTCACAAATGCATTTAGGAAGTGTCAGGTGGACTTGACAGGCAGACGGGATTGCCTCAAGCCCAGCCAGGTTATGATCTCTGCTCTGCCTCCTGCTGTATGCAGTGCACATCAGGGATCCATGCAGGATTCCCTGGCCCATCCTGCCAAGCAGGCCAGTGAGTCCAACCCTCTGACCCCTCAGGAGACCCCTGAGGCAGTTGCCCCTTACCATGGTAAGCCTCGCTAATAAAATCAAGCCAACTTCTACTGCTGACTCCCAGGACCAGGGAGCAGAAAATGAGGCCGGTGAGAAGCTTCATCCTGTGGAAATGAGAGGGGAGGCTCAGGGGATACTCACAGGCTGGCGCCCCCGCCTTGTGCATCTCTCCAAGGAGGCTCTTCTTACAGCTGTTCATGTGTGTCCTAGCAGCGCCCCCTGAGACCTCAAAGCAGGCCCCCCTCAGAACCACGGGGCCTCAGCTCTGACCCCACCCTGCCTGCTGAACTGCCTCTGTCTAGGGAGGCAGCCAGGCAGCAGTGAGGGAGCTGGAGGCAGAGACAAGGTTGCCTGCCCCTCAGGGGATTCAGTAGGAAGCTTTTCCCATGGGTCCCCTCAGCCCGGCACAGACACCACAGCAGGTGAACAGACGCGAGGAGGTTCCCTTGAGAGGAGAGCACACTTGCTGACACACAGCGCACAGTGAGTGTCTGTGCTTGGGTCTGGCCCTTACCTGATGTCGGCTGAGCGCAGCTGGTGGGCTGTGGCTGTAGGTGAGAGAAGCCTGGTATTTATGCTGAGCCTGCCTGCTGAGGTCAGGGCCAGGGAGAGCCTGGCGTGGTGCCTGGGGAAACTCCCAGGAGCTCATTTCTTGTAAAGACTGCAACAGAAAGCCTCCTGGTGCCCACTGAGCTCTTCATCCACAGGTCACTTTACCCAATTGTGCAATGTGGACACACGAGACTGTTTTCTCTGCCTTGGTAGTCTTCTAGCTCAGAGTAGATAACTGGTCAATATTCGTGAAGTGAGCATGCCGAGAGGCAGGCAGTGTCCATCTCAGAAGAGGATCAAGGCTCCTAAGAAAAGCCATTAGAAACATTCTTGTAGCCAACACTTGCTTTCCTAGCCACTGCCTCTGGTTGGTTTTCTTTTCTTCCTTCCTTTCTTTTCTTCTTCTTCTTTTTTTTTTTCTTTTCTTTTTCTCTTTTTCTTTTTCTTTTTTTGGTACTGATCTTAAGTCCTTCTCCCTCTGTTTCCAAGACAGGATTTCTCCGTGTAGCTTTGGCTGTCCTGGACTTAACAGATCTGCCTACCTCAGCCTCCCCAGTGCTGTGTTTACAGGCTTGAGCCACCAGTGCCCAGCTGACCTAAATGTCTTTGAGTTCAACTTTAAACTAATATTGCTTCACTGAGCAGCCAGCCCCAGCAGACGTTATGTGTTTCTGAAGGTCCTCTCAATCTGCTCTGGATAATGAAGCCGATGGTAGTCTTAAGGAGAATAGTTCTGATTCTTCCAACACTTGGAATGCCGGATGGGGCCCTCCTCAGAACCCTGATAAGGGAAAAAAAAAAAAAAAAAAAGCATGAGAACGCGTCTTCCAGGACAAAGAAACCTGTGCAGGAGCTGATCTCAGATCAAGGACCCTTTTTACAACCCCACCCCACCCCCACCCTCGACAGAGTGTCTGGCTAGAAGCGGCTTTTTGCACACGGGCCAGAGAGACACCTAAGGACCCGTTCCGTGGAACGGATAACGGAAGGTTCACTCTTTTGTCCCTTTAAACTTTTTTCCTTCTTGTGTAAGCTAGTTGGGTTGTATAATAAAGTTTAATTGTTAAAAAACAGAGCCAACATCTGGCGCACAACGTGGGGCCCGATGGGTTCCACAGTCCCTAATGGTATGAGGGAAGATTCAGTATTCGAAGGTATAGAAATGCTGTTTCAGGGTATCAGCAAAGTTGCAACTGCCTTTGCAAAACTCTTTCCTGCATTGTCCTTTTATTACAATATTTCATGCTTAGAAGGATTAGAAGGAGGAAAGTGGTCAGTTTACATTTTCTTTGTTAGCAGCAGTGAAGCCAGTCTCCAGTCGCTAGAGAAGGGATCCTTTCTTCTCTTTTCAATTGTCCACCATGACCAGTTAGAGCCACCAGCTTGGTGACCCAAGAGAAAAAGTGAGCCCTGAGTCCCATCCCAGCTTCTCCCCTGGTCAAGCCAAAGCTGGACTTTAGCATAAGAGCAAGGAAACTCCAGAGCCACTGGGGGAGAGGGGGCAGGGAGGGGAGGGGCCCGGGGTCTAAACACCTTGAGGATGGTGCCTGAGAA
The DNA here is from genome assembly GCF_903995435.1 of Acomys russatus. Classification (NCBI taxonomy): domain Eukaryota; kingdom Metazoa; phylum Chordata; class Mammalia; order Rodentia; family Muridae; genus Acomys; species Acomys russatus. The sequence goes on along the minus strand of NC_067143.1, from coordinate 6,808,492 downwards.
CAGGTGGAACCAGGGCAGAACGGGAGAAGCATTTGGTTTCTCTGTATAGTCTGAAATTGTTATACAGGTCTACAGAGGGCTACATGACTTTCCACAGCCCATGCTACTGTGTGTTTCCATTGGGACCAGTGTATTTATCTCTTCAAACATTTATCATGTCTTTTGGGTCTTAAAAACAACATTCAAAATCCTTTCCTCCAACCTGTGAGAAACCTTCAGCTGATCATTGCTCCATGCGCTAACTTCCCTGTGACACAGGACAGTCGACTTAGCACCTGTTGACCAGCCTTTCCTCAGACTCCGGTAACCACCCATCTGTTGCCCACTTTCATGGCACTGTCATCTCTGTTGCCCACTTTCGTGGCACTGTCATCTCTGCTGCCCACTTTCGTGGCACTGTCATCTCTGGATTCTGCACATGAATGAGACCTCTTGATAATTGTCCTTTTGTACCTGGCTTGCTCTAAAGAACTAATGTCTTAGTCCCATCTATTTATATCCCACTGGATTCACATAAAACCTTTTTCTTTACCATTCATCAGGTAGGGGGCACTTGAGATGATCCTACTGGCTTTTTCTTTTTCTTTTTTGGTTTTTCAAGACAAGATTTCTCTGTGTATCCCTGGGAAGGCATCAACTTGCTTTATAGACCAGACTGGTCTCCACCTCACAGAGATCCACCTGCCTCTGCCTTCTAAGTGCTGGGATTAAAGGTGTGTGCCACCACTACCCACTGCTGGTGGTGGCAGTGGTGCCGGTGGCTTTTTTTTTTTTTTTTAATGATAAATTTAGTCATTTCAAATAGATTGGGACCTTTTTCCGCATTAACAGTGCTCACACTCTATCTGTGTGGCCAATACTATACTTCTAGTTCTGTGCCATTTCCATCCTTCTGAACCAGATTTAAACCCCCAATCTGTACATACTCCCTTCCCTCCTACATCACACATTGCCTCTTTTGACCAGTAGGAACCACTGGACCAGTGACACAGGTGGGGTACTGCGTTAGGTGATCCACACAGATTCTTTGTCAAAAGTCTGGCTGGTTTGACATGAACTCTAGTGCTCCCGATTTGATGATTTGATCACCTCCTCTTGTTGGTGAGACAATGCAGGCACATGAGGAAGGGGATGCAGGATAACCAGATGAGACCTGAGAGGCTATGGTCAGATGGTGGGAGAGGAGAGGTCCCCCCCCAACACCCCACGCCCCCAGCAGAGGCCTAGGGGAGAGGAGTAGGGCAGAAGAGGGAGGGAGGGTGGGAATGGCAAGACACAAATGAGGGGACCACAATCGGGATGTAATATGAATATACACACACACACACACACACACACACACACACACACACATATATATATAGAGAGAGAGAGCGCGCGCGCTGGAGAGATGCTCAGTGGTTAAGAGCACTGACTGCTCTTCCAGAGGTTCTGAATTCAATTCCCAGCAACCACGTGGTGGCTCACAACCATCTATAATGGGATGTGATGCCCTCTTCTGGCAGGCAGGTGAACATGCAGATAGAGCGCTCACATAAAATAATTAAAAAAAAAAAAAAAAAGAAAGAAAGAAACGTCTGGCTGGTTACTGTGTGTGCTTCATGGCTGCACTCACAAACTCAAACACAAGGAGCTGTGAGTCCACGAGGGACCGCATACAGGTGTCCTGTGGGCCCTCTAACCCTCCACCTCACCATGCGTCTTCCCTGTCTTTCTCCTCTCTTCCACCCTAAGAGGAAAACTGTCCCAGCTGCACTGCAGTGACCCCACCCTCAGCAGTCCAGCACTCCCATGCTTGGATGGTCATGCAATGGCCTCACTTTCATCACCAGTCACTGCTAGCCTCCCTCTACACCCCACGATTCTCACTCACCCTTAGTGAATCCTTTTGAGCATTGCATGAATTTGATATTTCAAGAGTTTACTGAGCAGCCATGCCCATTTCTCCTGTCTAGACCCCTCAATGTGGCAGCTGAAAGACATCAGAAGATAAATTCCAGTGCCTTTGTCACACCACAAAATCACAACCTATTTTTTGTTTTGGTTTGGTTTTTCAAAACATGGTTTCTCTGTGTAGCCTTGGCTGTCCTAGACTCTCTTTGTAGACAAGGCTGGCTTCAAACTCACAGCGATCCACCTGCCTCTGCCTCCTGAGTGCTGGGACTGCAGGCATGCGCCACCACCGCCCGGATAAAATCACAACCTTAAACTACCTGCAGCCCTACCACCGTTCTCAACCCCATCCATCTCACATCCCCACTGTCACACTTCATTTCTCTTCTCTCCTGAAATACCAACATCTTTTCTACCTTCCTCTCAGCAGACAGTTTTGTTTCCTATCTCAGGGTACAAAGGGAGCCATCAGAAAAGCATTGCAAAGGCTCCCACTACCACACACACCGGTGGCCCTACCTGTGTTTATTCCAGGACTCTGCCGTGTCATTCCTACTGTTCACTTCTATGTTGCAACCCGGCTCTGCAGAATGTTATCAACATGAAGCATCACAGTCAGAAAGACATGAAAGCACAGTGTCATGGGGCAAGAAAAGGCACCATATGCCAATAGGCTGGATGATCATTGGAATTGAAGACCCAGAAATAAATCCACACACCTATAGACACTTGATTTTTGACAAAGAAGCCAAATTTATTCAGTGGAAAAAGGGTAGCAGCTTCAACAAACGGTGCTGGTCTAACTGGGTGTCTACATGTAGAAAAATGCAATTAGACCCATATTTATCACCATGTACAAAACTCAAGTCCAAACGGATTAAAGACCTCAACTTAAAACCAGAGACACTAAATCTGTTAGAGGAAAAAGTGGGGAAAAGCCTGGACACATTGGCACAGGAGACAACTTCCTGAACAGAACTCCAACAGCTCAGGCGTTAAGGTCAATAATTCATAAATGGGACCTCATGAGGCTGAGAAGCTTCTGTAAGGCAGAAGACACTGTCAACAGAACAAAGAGACAGCCTACAGAGTGGGAAAAGATCTTCACCAACCCTTCTTCTGACAAAGGACTAATATCCGAAATATGTAAAGAGCTTAAGAAATTAAACACCACCAAACCAAATAACCCACTTAAGAAATGGGGCTAGAACTAAACAGAGAATTCTCAAGAAAGAGATCTGGAATGGCTGAAAAACACTTAAATGATCAACGTCCTTAGTCATCAGAGAAATGCCAATCAAAACAACTCTGAGATTCCATCTTACACCTATCAGAATGGCTAAGATCAAAAACGCAAGTGACAGGGCTGGAGAGATGGCTCAGTGGTTAAGAGTGCCACCTGCTCTTCCAGAGGTCCTGAGTTCAATTCCCAGCAACCACATGGTGGCTTATAATCATCTATAATGTGGTCTGATGCCCTCTTCTGGCCTGCAGGTGTACATGCAGATACAACACTGTACACATAATTAATAAATAAATCTAAAAAAATAAAAAAACCTCAAGTGACAGCACATGCTGGCGAGGATGTGGAGAAAGGGAAACACTCCTTCATTGTTGGTGGGAGTGCAAACTTGTACAACCACTTTGGAAATCAATCTGGAACTTTCTCAGAAAACTGGGAATAGGGCTACCTCAAGACCCAGCTATTACACTCCTTGGAATATACCCAGAAGATGCACCACCACATAACAAGGACATATGCTCAACCATGTTCATAGCAGCCTTATTCATAATAGCCAGAACCTGGAAACAACCTAGATGTCCCTCAGTCAAAGAATGGATAAAGAAACTGTGGTACATTTACACTATGGAATACTACTCAGCTATTTAAAACAAGGAAATCCTGAAATTTGCAGGCAAATGGATGGAACTAGAAATGATCATCCTGAGTGAGTTAACTCAGACCTAGAAAGCTACACGTGGTATATACTCACTTATAATTGGAAACTAGCCCAACAGAGATGTCCCTGGAAAGTCTTCACTTAGCAGGAGGTTGGGATAGATACTGGGACTTCCTATTAGGACTCCAGGTGAGAGAGGTAAGGGAGAATGGGGAAATAGAAGGATCCAGAGGGTCCTAGAAACCTACAAGACACCATCAAGGCTGGCAGATCTGGACCCAGGGGGGTCTGCTCTAACTACTGTACCAGCCAAGGACAATGCATACAGTAAACCTACAACCCTTATCCAGATCTGGCCAATGGACAGCATATTCGCCACAGTTGTGTGGAGAGCAGGGACTGACTGGGACATGAACTCTGGTGCCCCCTATTTGACCACTTCCCCTTGGTGGGGAGACCTGGTAGCACCCAGAGGAAGAGTAAGCAGGCTACCAGGATGAGACCTGATAGGCTGTGATCATGTGGTGGGGGAGGAGGTCCTCTTCTGTCACAGAGGTAGGAGAGGAGAATAGGATGAAAGAGGGAGGGAGGGGGGGAAGGGGAAGATACAAGTGCGGGGATAACAATTGAGATGTAATCTGAATAAATTACATAGATAAAAAAAATATAAAAAAATAAATAAATACAAAATAGAAAAGAATAGCAAGACAGATTGTTTTCTGGGTGGCAGCAGGCTGTGTTCCTAATTAATCATACAGGGTGGTGTGCAGCACTGACCTAAGAGTAACTCTCAAGGCAAATACAGCTCTGCGAGCTATCTCCACCCTTCACCTGCCTGGCCTAGCGTTTCCCTGATGGGCTGTTGTTTTCTTTGAGAGAGGCTGCTTTGGCTCAGTCCTCCTAACTGGTTTCTTAGTTCTTTACACCCAAAGCTCCATCCCTGACTTCATATTTCTAGGACAGATGTAAGGAAGGAGTAAAGCCCTTCTTTCTTTTTGTTTTTGTTTTTTGAGACAGGGTTTCTCTATGTAGCCCTGGCTGTCCTGGACTCACTTTGTAGACCAGGCTAGCCTCAAACTGACAGCGATCCACCTGCCTCTGCCTCCCAGTGCTGGGATTTAAGGCGTGCACCACCACGCCGGGCTGTAAGGCCCTTCTAATACCTGCTCTCTGTGGGGGCAGTTGACTTAATTCATTTGTCACACTACCAAGCAAGTGGAGACACAAGTGTCCTCGCTAAGAGCTGAAACCTTATGCTAGTGAAAGTGCTAGAAGTACCTTCAGAAACACATAACGTCTGCTGGGGCTGGCTGCTCAGTGAAGCAATATTAGTTTAAAGTTGAACTCAAAGACATTTAGGTCAGCTGGGCACTGGTGGCTCAAGCCTGTAAACACGGCACTGGGGAGGCTGAGGTAGGCAGATCTGTTAAGTCCAGGACAGCCAAAGCTACACGGAGAAATCCTGTCTTGGAAACAGAGGGAGAAGGACTTAAGATCAGTACCAAAAAAAGAAAAAGAAAAAGAGAAAAAGAAAAGAAAAAAAGAAGAAGAAGAAGAAAAGAAAAGAAAGGAAGGAAGAAAAGAAAACCAACCAGAGGCAGTGGCTAGGAAAGCAAGCGTTGGCTACAAGAATGTTTCTAATGGCTTTTCTTAGGAGCCTTGATCCTCTTCTGAGATGGACACTGCCTGCCTCTCGGCATGCTCACTTCACGAATATTGACCAGTTATCTACTCTGAGCTAGAAGACTACCAAGGCAGAGAAAACAGTCTCGTGTGTCCACATTGCACAATTGGGTAAAGTGACCTGTGGATGAAGAGCTCAGTGGTCACCAGGAGGCTTTCTGTTGCAGTCTTTACAAGAAATGAGCTCCTGGGAGTTTCCCCAGGCACCACGCCAGGCTCTCCCTGGCCCTGACCTCAGCAGGCAGGCTCAGCATAAATACCAGGCTCCTCTCACCTACAGCCACAGCCCACCAGCTGCGCTCAGCAGACATCAGGTGAGGGCCAGACCCAAGCACAGACACTCACTGTGTGCTGTGTGTCAGCAAGCGTGCTCTCCTCTCAAGGGAACCTCCTCGCGTCTGTTCACCTGCTGTGGTGTCTGTGCCGGGCTGAGGGGACCCATGGGAAAAGCTTCCTACTGAATCAGAGGCCCCTGAGGGGCAGGCAACCTTGTCTCTGCCTCCAGCTCCCTCACTGCTGCCTGGCTGCCTCCCTAGACAGAGGCAGTTCAGCAGGCAGGGTGGGGTCAGAGCTGAGGCCCCGTGGTTCTGAGGGGGGCCTGCTTTGAGGTCTCAGGGGGCGCTGCTAGGACACACATGAACAGCTGTAAGAAGAGCCTCCTTGGAGAGATGCACAAGGCGGGGGCACCAGCCTGTGAGTATCCCCTCCAGCCTCCCCTCTCATTTCCACAGGATGAAGCTTCTCACCGGCCTCATTTTCTGCTCCCTGGTCCTGGGAGTCAGCAGTAGAAGTTGGCTTGATTTTATTAGCGAGGCTTACCACGGTAAGGGGCAACTGCCTCAGGGGTCTCCTGAGGGGTCAGAGGGTTCGACTCACTGGCCTGCTTGGCAGGATGGGCCAGGGAATCCTGCATGGATCCCTGATGTGCACTGCATACAGCAGGAGGCAGAGCAGAGATCATAACCCGGCTGGGCTTGAGGCAATCCCGTCTGCCTGTCAAGTCCACCTGACACTTCCTAAATGCATTTGTGAACAGTGTGAGGTCCCGGTGGCATCACCTAGAGAGCTGTGATACCACCGAGGTCCACACCAGTCTTTCCCTGCACCTGCACTCTCAGGACCAGCCGTGGGGTGCCCTGGCCTTGGCTGTGTGAGCTTCAGGCTGCTCTGACCGGACTCAATCGATTCCTTTGTCCTCTCTAAGGCTTGGGCAGGGTCTTTAGGTTCATGTTGCTGTGGTCTTTCCCATCCAGGGGCTGGGGACATGTGGCGAGCCTACACTGACATGAGGGAAGCCAACTGGAAACACTCAGACAAATACTTCCATGCTCGGGGAAACTATGATGCTGCCCAAAGGGGTCCTGGGGGAGTCTGGGTCGCTGAATTCCTCAGGTACCTCAGGTTGCTGGGACTCGGGGTGGGTGGCAGGCATGACTGTCCTGGGAAAAGCAGTGGAAGACGAGCTCTGGAGAAACCATGCTCATGTGAGGCCCCCCTGGGCTGTGGGCAGAGTTGGCTCACAGCCATGCTATGGGAGCCTGTTCCCAAATGCAGACATGGAGTGACTGTCAGCCCCGTGTTCTGGTGGTGCTAATCTAGTGTGGAGTGACAGCTGGGCTGAGCAGGGCCTCAGCTCCTCCCTCCTGGCCCTTCCTGGTTTCCCCCTGAAACCATGCCATGCAAAGGGGAAAACAGGGAGGGCAGACTGTTGACACAGCTTGCTGACCCATCTGCTTCTTGTCTGCTTCTCCTAGTGACGCAAGAGAAAACATTCAGAGTCTCATAGGCCGTGGACACGAGGACTCCGAGGCTGACCAGGAAGCCAACAGATGGGGCCGCAGCGGCAAGGATCCCAATCACTTCAGACCTAAGGACCTGCCTGACAAATACTGAACTTCCTTCTTCCTGCCACGGGACGCTGTGAGCTGTGGCCAGAGGACTGGCCCTGAGGTTTTCAGTCTTGTACCCACAAAACTTATTAGACAACGCATAGTAGGTGTGTAATAAACATGGACAAGAAGAAATAACTTGCAACTGTGTGTGATTTCTCACAAGGAGGGGAGGTGGCCTGTCCCATACAGAAGCACACAGAAGAGACACCAGCTTGGGTTCAGCCTGTTCCTGATGGTGTGTACATCAGAAACACTGTTTAAAGGTCACAAAGGACTGGGGCATTAATGTGCCCGGACTCAGACCTCAGAGTCTGGCTTTCACCATTCTTGTCAACTTTCTCTTCTTGCAGTGTGTTAGTTTGATTTCCACCAACTGTGGTGACAGGAGACACAGCCCCAGAAAGACTGCAGCACTATGCCTCCTCCAGGCCACGGCTACTGTCTTTTGTCCATTTCCTTGAGAGTTAAAAACCAATTATTCACCAGTTTACATTCGCTCCACCAAGAGAGTCCTTCAGCCTTTTTTCTGGTTTTTGCACCTATCTATCTATCTATCTATCTATCTATCTATCTATCTATCTATCTATCTATCTATCTTTGTGCTGTGTGGTGTCTCCTGATCACTGAATACAAGGAATTGTCTAAGCCAGGCCACACATGTACAGCTGAGTCACTACCCCCTATGCTCCTGTTTCTGAGGCAAGGTCTCACAAGGCGGTACAGGCTGCTCTCCAACTTGCTAGATGACGGAAGCAGGCCTCACACCTGACAGCCTCCTCCTCTGCTTCCCAAAAGCAGGGGCTGCAAATGTATGCCACAACACCTGAGTGCAACTGTCCTTTCCTGGTTTTTTTGAAGCCTGAATGGTGTGCTATCTCGCTATGTCTTCTGTATTAAACGTGCCCTCCTGGAGAGCAGAGGCTGTCAAAGACACTTACAAGGCTCAGGAAGTTCAAGTATTCACAAGCTGTCCCCAAAGCCATAGAAGCAGCAACAATTGCTGCAGAGAGAGCACCATGCACTCAGCTGAGCTGAGTTCTCTGATGACCTTCACTCCACCCTGACAGCACGGTTGCTTTCACAGAAACGACACTGAGGATTTCTTTGGATTTTCTTCATTTTGATTTTCTCTTAATTTCTTTAATTCTTTATGGATCTCATGCACAGGTCTTGTCATCAGCTGTGTATTGGTCCCGATATCCTGGGCTTTTAATATTTATAGATGGACCGTGGGTCCTGCTCAAACTAAGGCACCAGCCAAGGACAATACAGGTGGTAAACTTTAAACCCCTACCCAGATCTAGCCAATGGTCAGAACATTCTCCACAGTTGAGTGGAGAGTGGGATAGGACTTTCTCACGTACTCTGGTGCCTCACATTTGACCATGTCCCCTGGAGGGGGAGACCTGGTGGCACTCAGAGGAAGGACAGCAGGTTGCCAAGAAGAGACTTGATACCCTATGAGAATATACAGGGGGAGGTAATCCCCCTCAGGAACAGTATAGGGGAGGGGAATAATGGGAAAATGGAAGGGAGGGAAGAACGGGAGGATACAAGGGATGGGATAACCATTGAGATGTAACAAGAATAAATTAATAAAAAAAAGAAAGAAAGAAAAAATATTTATAGATGGACAGGGAACATGAGCAGAAAGAGGCTCAGTTCACGATATGCCTTACCTGCTGGATGATCTGGGTCCTGCCCGACATGACACCATCTACTCGGATCTGAGACAAGATCCCTGTGACCAGACGGGAGAACAGTGTTCTAGAAGATGGAGTAGTGACTGCAAAGACCCTGGGGCCAGAGTAATTTGATCAGGAGAGTGACCGAGGCCCAGCAGAATGAGATCTCAGAGTAATTTTCAGCAGCTGATGCAGGGGAGAACCTGGTAAAGTCACTGATGAGCCATCAGTGTCTAGTTAGGACCTGGCTCTAGAGGGCAGTCAAAAACTGTAAAGGGGTAAATGGAAATTTCTGAATATGTTGTCTGTAGAAAGAAAGGCTGGAGAGATGGCTCAGAGGTTAAGAGCACTGTCTGCTCTTCTAAAGGTCCTGAGTTCAATTCGAAGCAACTAAATGGTAGCTCACAGCCATCTATAATGAGATCTGGTGCCCTCTTCTGGTGTGCAGGTGTTCATGTAGGTAAGAACACAGGTGGATCGCTGTGAGTTCCAGGCCAGCCTGGTCTACAAAGTGAGTACAGAATAGCCAAGGCTACAAAGAGAGGCCCTGTCTTGGGGACAAAAAAAAGGAAAGGAAAGAAATAAAGGCCTGAGCCCCATGTACCATGCTTTGGCCACTAACAGATAACCAGGACTTATTATCCTTATGGGCGTATTGTTTTTCCTTATCCTTACCTTCCATGGGGCCAGTTTTATTTCTGTTTCTGAGAAGAATAAAAACTAAGGCTGAGAGAGTTCATGTATTTTCCCCAAGCATCTAGAACTCTCCAGAATCTAGACTGAAGAAGAGGCCGGTAGACAACCTGGAGCTCATGGCCATTTAGCTCTGTGCTACTATAGGTTAGAGATATAGGAAATTGAATATATCAGCTCTTAAGGCCCCTCAAACAGAGTAACCCAGTCAAAACTAGCAGCTCTCAACATGGAGATAAAAAGGTCTTCCAGAACATTCTTATCTTACTTTCACAGGACAATGTCAGGTTCTCCTTATGATATAGTCTTTCGTTATCCAGGTACCCACACTCACTACAATTTTGGAAGTTGTCCAATGTTACTTTTCAAAACTTTTGATTTCATGTGCGTTTTGCTCCCATTATGCATATCTGTGTGCCACACAAATGCTGTGCCGACGAGGTTGTCAGCTTTTCTGGTACTGGACATAGAGATGGTTGTGACCCACCATTGGGTGCTGGGAACTGAACCCAGGTCCTCTGGAAGTGCAGCCTCTTAACTGCTGAGCCGTTTCTTCAGCTTCCAAACATTCTTAAAGCTTCCGATGGATGCCTGGCTCTCGGTGCGGATGCCTGTGAGGATGCATAGGGTGGTTATTGTTAATCCTTTGAATTTAAACAAAGCTTGGAAAATAGTATTAAAAGTACGTCTGTAAATGAGACCATAGCTGCACCAATTTTGTGTGTTTGTGGCATGATTTGTTTGTCAGGCAGTGTGTACGTTTGCATAGGCAGGCACAAGCAATCTGTGAATTGGACAGAGCTGGCTTGTCTGCTGACACACACTGCTGCTGAAAACTCCACAATCCTGTCACTGCTGCAGACAGGAGGGTAAGGACTGAGTCCTCCCTCCCTTTCCCAGTGTCCTTTGCCCTGACTCATTGCAACAAACAAGGCCTAGCAGGCTGCAGAAGGCAGGAAGCCCGTGCATGAGGGAGAGGTGCAGAGGTGTGCACACAGCACCTGCTGGCACCTTCAGATGCACCCGGGGAAAACCTCTTGCTCACCATGGCAACAGGGTTTGCCCTTCTTCTTGGGTACCAGCTTCGGAAGGAACACACTTCACCAGTGTTAGACGTCCATTCTCTTCACTAAGTCCTTTGGAACACGACACTTGTGACTGACTTGTCCGAAGAGGTGAACCAGGGACACTCCTCCTCCTATGCCTCAAGGCAGTAGTTGCCAGTCTGCTTCCAAGAAGCCAGGGAGGAAATGGACAGTAGACTTGGACAGCTAAGTTGCTGCTCACTCATTTGTTTTATTTCTTGTTTTTATTTCATGGAAGATGGCAATCCTAAGTTAAATGTGATCCTGTGCTGTAATTGTTCCTTAACTGGACTTTTCTACACAATCACTCCTTTAGGTATTTTCTGTTATTACCCATTTTGTTATTAAATACCTATGGGGGTGTCTCTTAAGCGTGCATCACCGTTCCCCTTATTACCAGTCGCACATCTATGGAACCGTAACCTGGACTTGAGCTCCACTCTTTCTTCCACATCTGGTTCAGTCACTGTCAAATAGACATACCCAGAGAACCCTTGACATGTGATAAAACACAGCCATGGATAAAACCCCAGCACTTTAGTCACTGACACCCATGAAAGTATAATGGAACAGAAACGTCATATTGCCTAGTGACAGCATGGCCACGTGAGCGTCATATATCAAGGTCCTGCTCAGATGTGGGTGGGACTGGTGTATACAAGACAGTTACGGTGCAGCTGGGGCACGGGGGTGGGGGGGGGCGGTGTGTGGCACACGCCTTTAATCTTAGCACTTTGGGAGGCAGTGGCAGCTTTGAGGCCAGCCTGATCTACAGAGCACGATCCAGGACAGGTAAGGCTACCCAGAGAATTCCTGTCTCCTATTTTCAAACCCAAACAAACCTACCCAAACCAAGCCAAAAATCAAACAACCAAACAACCCAAAACAAACAAACAGAACCACTGTTAGGCTGTCATTCACATAAACTCATAATACACATGACTCTATACAGAATTGGATCATAGTAAGGAGTGACTCCAGTCCTGCTTATAACCAATGCCCTTCTTCCTCTGGTTAACAAGTTAGTGCAGAGGAGTCTCCCCTGCTGGGTCAGCAACAGCTTCATGCGCCTGAGGTTCACTCTCTCTTTATTGTCCCCAGAGGCCATATGGATGAAAGGATCTATCTTGTCTAACTTGGAGCTGGTCCAGTCTAAGATGCTCGCGCAATGACCTGGTCGTCTCTTGCCGTATTGGTGATTTGGATGAGAACTGCCCCTCTTACGTTCTGGTATTTGACCACTTGGTCTCCAGGTGGTGGAACTGTTGGGACACTTGTGGAGCCTCTGAGAGGTGGAGCCTTAAGAGGAAGTATGTCCCTCGGGGGTGAGTTTTGAGATTTCATAGTCTCATCCCACTTCCTGTGTATCTGCTTCCTGCCTGCCTTTGAGCTTCCTGATGCTGTTACCATACCAGCCACTACTTGGTGCTGTGCCTCCCCACCATGATAGATTTTTATTCCTCTGGAACAGTAAGAAACAAAACAATTCTTTCTTCCCTAATTGCCCTTGCTTGTTGTGTTTGTCATGGCAACAGAAAGGAACTAAGACTCTGCATCTCTCAGGACACATTCCTGTTTTGTAACAGGTCCCAGATCCTGACGGCAGTACTATTCTGGCCATAGGGCTTGTCCATTGGCAGCATCACCTGCCTAATGCATAGCAAAGACCTAAGGCATCAAAGGCCAGAGCTCTGGGAGAGGCTCTTATGTGCAAACCCTGGGTTTGGGTATCTTTGGTTCTGCTTCTGACTAACGGTTCTTGTTGACTGAATTTTGTCAACCAAGGGTATGGTTTGTACTCAAAAGCTCACCCTGAGAAAGCCTCGGGGCTACACTGGGATCCCTAAAACAAAGTGTGCTCACTGGCAACCTGATAAAGTTTTATTTTTTACTTATTGCTTTGTTGTTGTTGCTTTTTCATGAGACAGCGTTTCACAAAGAAGGGACGGGGTCTCCCTCTATGGCTCTGAAACTCACTATGAAGCTCAGGTTGGCTCCAAACTCATAAAGATGATCTGTCCCTGCATTCCAAGCGCAGGACTAAAAGCTTGTGTTACCAAACCCTGCTCTCATAAAGCCTTTCATTGGCTTAAACCTGTGTGTGGTTAGGCTCGCGTGGTGGACACCTCACAGCGGTCTTTGTGAGGTGCTTGAGCATAGGTGAACATGTCACTGAAGGCAAAGGAAAGACCCAGGAGAGCAGAAACATCGGTCCAGTGATGCCCAGTTTCCTAGACCGTGAGTCACTGTAGGACTGTGGCTGAATATAAGGGGCCACATTCCATCCCACTCTTTCCTTTAGACATTATCGCTTTTACTCTAGGACACTGGGTATCTCCCAGAGTTTCAGCATAAGGCAGAGCTACAGTCAATCTAGGCCTCAGGACCCAAGGTGGCTCTTCACCTTGGGCCCATGTTTCCAAGGCCAAGTGGCTGGATTGTGAGGTCTTTGATGGGAACTCAGAGTGATGGCCTTTCCTGGACAGGTTCTCTGGTGTTTTGTAACAGGGCCGACTCTTAGGGATAAACATGCTGGGTACCTTGGGGATAATGTCCAGTTTTTGTTGCCTGAACTTGATTGCCCTGACCCATGGCCTTCCTCCAACCTAATCTCCTATCCTAGAATTCCCATAAGCCACTTTTCATCTTTCCAAGGGGTGGACCAATTGCCAGGAAAGTTCCCTTATGGAATTCTGAATAGAGAGCTGGAGTAGGCAGAGTGCTGGCTGAGGGCCACTGTGTCCTGGGTTCTGGTCCTTGAATGACTCCTACAGACTCTCTTAGGCTCTCTGAAGGATTGTACAGGCTCTTTGAGAGGAATGGATTTTGAGGTAGATTTGTTTGCTTGTTTTTTTTTTTCTTCCTTTGTAACAGTATCATTCAGAAGACAGTCTGTGGTCACGACAGAAGTAACGAGTAGACTGTGACTCTGATCCATGAACCTGAGTCTTTTTTTTTTTTTTTTTTGAAGACCTTTTATTCTTTACATACAAAGACTGGCATGATCAGTTTCACTGCGTAAAGTCTTGAATAATCCACTTCAGGTCCCTCAGTCCAACTTAATGAAGCCTGTGTCCATTGTGTACTGACAGAAACACTGACAGCACATGTTGAGCCTGTATTTCCAGATCAGACCGTGGTGGTTAGATCACATGAGGCAGGAGCGAGAACCCTGGCCAAACTTCGGTGGGTGGCTTCTGTAGAGCTGCTGGTGGCCCGTCTTGCCTTCAGAGAGCCAACGAGGGGGAGGGGAAGCAAATCTGAGTATGGTGAAACTTGAACCCTCTGTGCTGTGTTTAAGCATCTCTGAAGGCAGAATTAGCCTGCCAGTTGTAATGGATGTGGTTTTGCTTTCATTCATTTTTTCTTTTTTCTTTTTTTTTTTTTCTTTTGGTTTTTTGAGACAGGGTTTCTCTGTGTAGCCTTGACTGTCCTAGACTGACTTTGTAGACCAAGCTGGCCTCGAACTCACAGCGATCCACCTGCCTCTGCCTCCCAAGTGCTGGGATTAAAGGCCTGCTCCACCACCGCCCGGCTTGCTTTATTTCTTTTATGTGGTTTTCATCTACTCAGGATCTGCGACACCCAAAGCAAGTACAATACTACGGAGCCATGTTTCCAAGCCCCATGTCCACATTTGCAAGTTGGATATCATCTCTGAACAACAGCAGCAACAACAACAACAACAACAACAACAAGCTTGTTCATAAACACATTGCGTTAGAGATGTCTCAAGAACGTATGATGGCCACAGGCACTCCTGCTAGCCGGCCTTCCCCGGCCTGTCTCTTTTCTTCTCTCTGGGCCTCCATTCTCTCCCACCTGCTTTGAAGAGTAGACGGAGCCCTGTTGGAGAGAGCCAGAAGGACAGCCCATGGTTTCACCTCACAGTCTATTTGATCTTTGTGGGAAGCGTCAGCCTGGCTTCTGAGTACCAGCTTCCTTAGGAGGCCCCAAGTGTGAGGAGGGGAGGTGGCTGCCCCTGTCCAGAGTTCTCAATCGCCATTGTGTCGTTGTTTTGTTTTTAAGATCCCTCTCTTGCATTCAGTGCACAGCCCTTATTCAGTGACCAGAATCAGCCTCCCAGGGTCCTCTCCTGATAATGTGATATCACTAGTCCCCCTTTCCCTGCTAACCCTGCCAGCATCAGTAAGAGTCCTTGGTCCTCTGCAAACAGCCTTCCCAGTGTTCCGTCCGCTCAGAGCACACGCCGGAACTTCACCCACAGCTCTCCATGCCTGTCCAACAGCACTGGCTCTATCAAAAAGCGCTCACTGCAGCTCTGAAACCAGCACCCTCACCCAGTCAAACAATTCTCTGAGGCGTCTTTTCAGCTTCAAACCCAATTCCTCTCCATCCAAACAAATGGCTTCTATGTCACTCATTTCCGCCATTAGTCTGCCCTACTGGGTGTCTGTTTCCAAGATAAAGGCAGCAAAAGCTTTCCTAGCGTGACTTCGAATCTGTACTGGCACTTCACAGGGAAACAACGGTTCTCAGTGAACTCACCCAGCCTTCGCTATCTGAATCTTTTGACCATTGCCACCCACATCAGAGTCTGCTCCAAAGAATGTAGACACCGCTGTCTCCTCAGCTGTCCCTCCAAAATACTTCCCACTGGTTGATAGTTTACAGCAATAAGAACAGACATTTCTGTCTAAGAAAAGAAACAAAGGGAGAAAGGAAAACAATGAGTGCAGCATTGCTCTGAACACACGCATACCCAGAAGCCAGTCATCCCGTCCTGAGAGAACCAAAAGTTCAAGGCCTTCCCAAGTCTCTAGAATGTACCGCGCTTGAACTAAGTTCCAGGCTGTTTCAACAAGTGGGAAATGGTGTCTGCGGATTCTCTGTGTGATTTCTGCATATCATTTCCTGACTCATAGATTTCTAGCAATGTCTTCAAAGTCTCTCTTCTCTTCGCCAGACTCAGCACCGCATCCTGACCTGGGCTGTGTCTGGGAGAACCTTTGTGTGCTGTGATCTCTGCTGGATGGGAGGAAGATTCCCAGGCCCCACAGCTTCTCCTGAACTCTGTCGCCATGTGGACTTCACGGACTGCAGGCTCGCTCTGAACTTGGGATTCTGGTCCCACACACGGGGGTGGGGGTGGGGTGCGGGGGCAACCATGAACACACAAAAGAGCAGGTCCAATCACAGACTCTCTTGTTTTTCTGCATATTAGCAGGATCCGTGCTCATCTCTGAACAATGAGCAGTTCTTAGACCTCTATCTGCTTTATTGCATTTCATCACTCGGACAGCCTTCCGGGCATACTGCCTTCGTAGGTTCTGCTCTTCCTCCTGGCTGTGGGCATTGGCTAATCAACCACTAAGAACAACTGTCCTCTCAGCATCACAGATAGGAGCACCATTAGGTGTCAGAGATTCAACACAACTGACTGTGCCCATAAAGCCCCCCATAGGCCAACAGCCAAGAAAGCTAGACCCTGGATACAATACCTCTCACTCCGCACCGCCAGCATCTAAGGAGTCCCCCTCCCCGAGGGAACCTTTCCTAACCCAACAGCTAACAAAAGAAAAAGTCAAAGCTGCCCTGTGTCCCTTTGTTGCACAACCGGGTAAGCTGACTCATGAATAGCGCATAGTAGAGTCCAAGGAGATTTTTGGAGGTCTTTGACTGGAAATGACATGGTGGGACTTTCCCCAGGGACCAAGCTGGGCACCCACATCCACGTACCTGGTGGGGAGTCTCAGCATAAATACCAGCATGCCCTCCCTGACAGCCACAGACCATCACTGCTCCTCCAGCACTCAGGTGACAGTGACTTGCATACACATCTGTGACTCTTAGAGACCTGAGGGCTCCTGTAGGGGGGTGGCAATCTGGTCTCGGTGTTTGTCTTCCTCTATCTACTCTACCTTGAT
The DNA here is from genome assembly GCF_903995435.1 of Acomys russatus. NCBI lineage: Eukaryota > Metazoa > Chordata > Mammalia > Rodentia > Muridae > Acomys > Acomys russatus. Next base: position 6,791,772 of record NC_067143.1, on the reverse strand, counting down.
GTCGCCTCAGGGCTGAGGGGATCAGGACTTGAAGTGTGTGATTTTTGACGTTGGTCCTACTGCTGCAAGGTCACCTGGGTCTCCCACTGAGATCCTAGAGAGCAGCAGTAGGAGTGAGCAACCGGCCTCTCCCTGGATAGCAGATGCCCAGGGGGGAGGTGCAAATCTGTGCGTGTCTCCTTGAACTTCTCCTTTCATTCTGACAGGATGAAGCTCCTCACTGGCTTGGTTTTCTGCTCCCTGTTCCTAGGAGTCAGCAGTTGGTTTTCATTCATTTCTGAGGCTTACCAAGGTAAGGCTGATGAATGACGGACGGCTGTTAGGGTCAGCACCCCGACTCAGTGTATGCTTTCATGGGGTGTGTGGGGTGCACACAAATACACATTTGGGACTCGTGACTGTAAAGGTGGCCGAGCTGTGCTTTGAACCTGGCTGTGCCTGAGGCCAGCCTTCTCTGGTTGATGTGTTTGCTCGCTGTCTCACCTGGGAACTTGTTAGGTGCGCGTGACATCCCCCCAGGAGGTTCAGTACTGCAGAAGCTGTGTCCTCTTAGTCCTAGACTCTTAGTAATGGGCCGTGGGTGTGGCCTGGCATGGGGGCTGTCAGTAGATGATCCACTAGGGTTGTGAGGCATCAGGAATGCTGGAGAACCTTCTCAGTGTCAGGTGAGCCCTCGGGACAAGGGATGCAACATTCCAATATGGCCGAAGCTATTCCTGCTCTGTGATGACATCTGTCTTCTTTCTATTCCATATTCCCATTTGAGTAATAGCAGGCAGCTCCACAGGTGCACTGTGCTTGCTGGTCATGCTAACACATGGGACACCCCACCCCATAATGAGTCTTAGTAGGGACCTGAGGAGACTAAGTAGGATTGGACGGTGTTCCTGTCTACTATGGTCTCAGGCTGCTCTGACTACAGGCTCAAGCCACGAGTATTTTTCCTCCCTTCTGACCTCAATAAGGCTTGGGCAGAGCTTCTGCATTCATGTTCCTGTGGTCTTTCCCATCCAGGGGCCGGGGACATGTGGCGAGCCTACACTGACATGAAGGAAGCCAACTGGAAAAACTCAGACAAATATTTCCATGCTCGGGGAAACTATGATGCTGCCCAAAGGGGGCCTGGGGGAGTCTGGGCCGCTGAAGTCATCAGGTATCTCAGACTGCTGGAACATGGGGTGGGTGGCAGGCATGACTCTTCTAGGACACTTGGTGAGCCTGGAGAAGGCCATGCCAGTCTGTGGCCCCTCCTCCTCTTGCTCAATCAGTTACTTCCTCCATCCCTGCTCCGTGTAGATCCTGGGCTGTAGGCAGAGTCAGCACACAGCGCATGCTGGCCAGGCCTGCGTGCAAATGCAGACAGGGAGTGATTCTCAGCCCTGCCTGTCTGGCACTGCTCATTCAGGATAGGGTGACCAGTGTGGCCTCAGCAGTGCTGGGCCTTGAAGGCTCTTCCTTCCTGGTCCTTCCTGGTTTTCTCTTAAAGCCATCCCATGCAAAGGGAGAGAACTGGGAGGGTAGACTGTGCCCACACAGCTTGGTAACCAATGTCTTCCTTGTCTACCCCTCCTAGTGATGCAAGGGAGGGCATTCAGAGTTTCATGGGTCGTGGACACGAGGACTCCGAGGCTGACCAGAAAGCCAACAGATGGGGCCGCAGCGGCAAGGATCCCAATCACTTCAGACCTGCGGGCCTACCTGACAAATACTGAACATCCTCCTTTGAGCCTCAGGAGGCTGTGCTGTGAGGCCTGGGGATAGGTCATGTGGATCTTCGCCTTTTTGTCCATCACGAGTGGGGATAACCTATAGTGTGTGTGTAATAAATTCATAAGTGATGAGTATTCCTGTTCCTGTGTTTTCAGTGTGCAGATGTGTTTGGTATAACGGGTCAACAATGTGAACATGGTCTAGAATAGAGTGTTTAGGCTTAGGTGGTGTGTTCTCAGTAGTTAGACACACAGAAAGCTCTGATGACTGACCTAATCTTCATTCATGCTCCCTCAACTCTTCAAGCCTCTGGAGTGAGTGAGAGAGTCACTGTTTCCAGACATCTTGGTATCCTACCCCCCAGCCCCAGTGTCTGTCCCATTCCTGCACCCTCTCTTCTTTTATTAGCTCATTAGTCTGGTTTTTCTCTGCCTCTGTGGACAGAGGACACAACTGTCGGGTGATTCCAGTGGTGAATTCTGCCTCAGCCACTGCCACCTTGATACTCTGCCATGAAATGCAGTTACCCACCAACTTTCATCTATTACATCAGAAGAATGCCTTACTGCCTCCCAATATATTGTTTCTGTGTGCATGCACTCGCGCGTGCACGTGTGTGTATGTGTGTGTGCCTGTGTGTGTATATGTGCATGTGCTTGCGTGCATGTGTGTGTGCGTGTGCATGTGTATGTGTGCATGTGCGTGTGTGCATGCCTGCGTGCGTGTGTGCTCATGCCTGAGTGTGTGTGTGTGTGTGTGTGTGTGTGTTCTTCCTGTGCAGACAGATGTGTTTGTGTTTAGGCAGAAGCAGAGTCTCATCCTTCAGGCACTGTCTGCCCTGTGTTTGACTCAGGGTTTTCCAATGGCCTGGAACTCTACAGACATTCAGTCCAGCTAGGCTGGCCTGATAGTGGCCCCGTGGCTCTGTCCAGCTCTTCCTTCCCAGTGCTGGGATTACTGTCTTTTCCCATCACATCTGATTTTTTTCACATGGGTCCTGGGGGTTGATCTCAGATTTTAATGCTTGCACCCCAAGCCTTGTACGAACTGCTCCATCTCCCCAATCACTGTCTCCTTTTTAATTTATTTGATTTGGGTGTTTTGGGTTCAAACCCAGCGGCTTGCTTGAACACAGTCAAACAACTTTACTAATGCTTTTCTCAGTAAGGCATAGCAAAGGTCAGAACTGTCTTGCTGCCTGGGATAGTTTGTTTTTGTTTTGTTTTAAGTGTGTTTTGCTCTCATTGTCCACCAGGTGGGTAGACTGAACACTCATTTGTTTTTTGTTGTCGTTGTTGTTTTTTGTTTTTTCGAGACAAAGTTTCTCTGTGAACTCTTGACTGTCCTAGATTCGCTTTGTAGACCAGGCTGGCCTCAAACTCACAGTGATCTGCCTGCCTCTGCCTCCCAAGGGCTGAGATTAAAGGTGTGAGCCACCACTGCCTGTCTGAGCACTCATTTGTATTTGAAATTGTTTCAGGGTGAGATTAGCATTTGAATATGTGGACTCAGCAAAGGAGATTGTCCTCTTCTGTGGCTGGGCATCAGCTAAGCCAGGGAGAGCCTGAGCCCTGTTTAGGCATCCAGCAGAGAGGGAGAGAGGGAAAGAGAGAGAGGGGGAGAGAGAGAGAGAGAGAGAGAGAGAGAGAGAGAGAGAGAGAGAGAGAGAGAGAGAGAGACAGAGACAGACAGAAAGAGACAGAGACAGACAGACAGACAGAGAGACAGAGAAAGAGAGAGAGGGAGAGAGAGACACAGAGAGAGAAAGAGACAGAGAGAGAGACAGACAGAGAAAGAGAGAGAAAGAGACAGAGAGAGAGAGAGAGAGAGAGACAGATAGAGAAAGACACACACAGAGAGGGGGGGGGCGATTATTTCCAGTCTTATCCATGAAAGACAATTCTATGGCTTCAATTCATGTGCCACATGATATAGACAATTAGGGCTATTTGCCTTTTTTTTTTTTTTTTTTTTTTTCCTGTTTTGTTTGAGACAGGTTTTTCTGGGTAGTCTTTGCTGTCCTGGACTTGCTTTGTAGACCTGGCTGGCCTTGAACTCACAGAGATCCACCTGTCTCTACCTCATGAGTGCTGGGATTAAAGGCATGCACCACCACACCCAGCTTACTAGTTGCCTTTTTAATATTTGTTCTGAGACAGGGTGTCATTATGTAGCCCAGGCTGGCCCAGATCATGAACCTCCTGCCTTAGCCTCCTAAATGTTGGGTTAGATTTCTCTTTACTTGGTGGCTACTTGTCGTTTTAAGCATACGACACTGCATGAGGAAATCTTTAAAACCTTTCAGTTGCACCCTTCCATATGCTCAATTGGCAAATATTTAATACAGACTTACTGGGACCTGCCTGTGCTGGTTAGTTTTAAATATCAATTTGTCATAACCTAGAATTGCCCCAGACGGGAATCTCAGTTGAAGAACTGCCTAGATCAGATTGGCTGGCTTGTGGGCTTGCGGTGGAGGGTTGTTTTGATTGTTAGTTTAAGTGGGACGACCCACCCTGAATATGAGTGGGTGCTTCTTCCTAGGCTGGGTCCTGATTGTGTGAGAGTGAAGAAAGCTCGCTGAGAACAGCAGTGAGCAGGCAGCACGGGTGCACTCAGTTCTCTCTGCTCTTGACCCGGATGTGGTTAAGACCCTGCCGCTGTGACTTCCCCACAATTTTGGACTGTAACTTGGAACTGTGACCCAACTGAATCCTTTCCTCCTCTGAGTCATCCTCCATCAGGGTGTTTTTATCACAGTGACAGACACGAAACCAGAACCCTGGGCATTGTTTCAGGCCACAGGGATTCTGTGTGAACAACATGAGCAAAGAAGACCTCGGCTCTCAGGAATCTGGACTTTTGGAATTGTGTCCATGTCTTAGTTAGCATTTCTATTGCTGTGATAAAACACCATGACCAGCCAGGCATGGTGGTGCACACCTTTAATCCCAGCACTCAGGAGGCAGAGGCAGGTGGATCTTTGTGAGTTCAAGGCCAGACTGGTCTACAAAGTGAGTCCAGGACAGCCAAGGCTACACAGAGAAACCCTGTCTCGGGGGTGGGGGTGGGGGAAAGAGCCTTACACATGCTAGGCAAGCACCTACCACTGGACTATAGTCCCAGCCTGTAACTGTTTATTTACCAGGAAAGGTTGAGCAAGAGGGATTCTGCCAAGGTTTGTTGGATTTCAAAGCGCTCTTCTCTTTAATGTTGAAGACTGAAGAGAGAGAGAGAGAGAGAGAGAGAGAGAGAGAGAGAGAGAGAGAGAGAGAGGAGAGAGAGAGATGATAGGGGGGGTGGGAGAGAGAAGCAGGCACTCCATGAAGAGAGGGTCCTAGCAGCCCTACTTCCTCTCCATCTTCAGCTGTAGCTGCCACTGTCTTCCAGGAAGGTGCTGCTTGGGTTCACGTTTGAGTCCTGAGATCCGTTTCATACATAGTTGGTAAGTTCTAATTGGAGGGAAAAAAGTATGTTTTCTGATGGTTTTCCCCCCGCCCCCGCACCTGGAGATGGGGGTCTCATATAGGCAGCACTGGCCTGGAACTAACTTTGTAGCCATGGACGACCTTCAACTTCTGAACTTTCTGCCTCTGCCTCCTGGGTGCTGAGGTTACAGGCGTGTAGCAATGCCGGAATGGAACCCAGGGCCTCAGATATGCTGGGAAAGCACACTGCCAATGGACTCCCAGCCTCAGAATTCCCTGCACCTTTAGGGGGGTGGAGGTGGTGGGGGCATGGGGTGGGGGCTGATCCAAGTGGAACAGGGCACAGAGGAAAGGCTTGTGGATCGGCTGTAGTCAGCTTCACCAAGTGCAAATGGGCTGCAAGCCAGCAATACCTTGGAACTCTCGCTTATCCACGATCTAGCCAAGACCCCTAAAGCCCATTTCTATTGTCCTTGCAGTAAATGATTCAGAGAGGAACCAGTGGATATGGAGGGTAACTTGTCAAAATGTGTGGGTCTGTCTTCGTTTGTTTGTTTGTTTGAGACATGGTCTCAGGTCTCACTAGGTAGCCCGGCTGGTCTGCTACCTGCCATGTAGACCAGGCTGGCCTTAACATCAAGAAATCCACTTATCTCTGCCTTGGGAATTCTTGGTTTGGAGGTGTGTGCCACCTCCCTCCCCCGCCCCCCCCCCCCAGCCTGTAGGTCTGTTTTGGCGGCTCTTCCCATTCCTGCAGCACCATGCGGCTCGCTGTAGTCATTGTCGTCTGCTCTCTGTTCCTGGGAGTCAGTGGTGACAGCTGGTATTCATTCTTCAAGGAAGCTGTGCAAGGTAGGAAGTTGAGAGGAGGGCGGCACAGTGCCACATGCCTGGCAAGTGCAAGGGCCCCTTTAAAAAGCTACAAATGTTTGGCTTTCAATGGCTTCCCACTTCTTCTGCACTGGTCACATGGTCCCCTCTCAGGGATCTTCAGACACCTTTCACAAGGTCCAGCCTGTATTGCTGCTGATGCTGATGCAGAGGTATCAGGATTTCCAGGGTGTGTTTCCACAGAGGGAGCTCACAGACAGCACATTCCCCAGCCTCAGAGTGTAAGTGGGCACTCAGTTGTCTCCAGAGACACGTGAGCTTAGTAGATGGGCGAATATCTACAGATAATATTTTCACGGGGAAATCCCATCCTATTCTAGACAAACAGCCAAGAGCAAGGATGCGGAACTCCTGGAGGTTTAACACTGCACATTGTCACGTATTTTGATACCAACGTTTACTTACTCGTTCTACAGTTCTCAAAAGACCGGGATCTTTTAGTTTGGGGCCATTACAGAGAACTCTAAAATGAACACCGTGAACATGTGTTTTGGTGATGATTCATTTGTTTATTAGGGATATACTCTCATTTCTGCTGGGGATACACTCCCATTTCTGCTAGGGATACACGCCCAGGAGCAGTACCCAAGGGCTGTGAGGCACATGCCATTTAAGCTTTGGTGGACGACGGCAAGCAGGTCCCAAGGTTCTACTGCTTTGTAATTCCATAATTTATAACTACAAAGGTCCAGCTGGTTAACACTCTTGTCTGCATGGACGTCAATTGTTAAACTTGTTGTCAGCCTACTGGTGACATAGTTGTATCTCTTTGTTACCGCCATCCCTCAGTAATGGGGAAAGGAGTGCAAATTCTGTAGCACCCTACTAGGCATTTAATGCACAGCACCCTAGTCTGTCTTCTCTTTAATCTACTAGGAGGTGTGTGTGTAACGACCCCTGCCCCCCCCTCATTCTCCCCTCTCCCCTCCCCTGCAGCTGAAGATAGAGCTGAACTAGGCTCAGCAGCCTGTGCTGGTTAATTTTCCGTGGCAATTTGGCTGGATTTAGAATCATCTAGGAGGCACACATCTGGATATGTCTGTGAGGGTGTTCCCAGACTCATCCTATAAATACACAGGGCATCATTCTATGGGCTGGGGTGCCTAGACTGGGTAAATGTTCACATTGTGGCCAGCCCCCTCGTCCCACCACATGTGTTCCCCTCCAACTGTAAGCCAAAGTACAGCCCTCTTCCTTAAGCTGCTTGTCAGAGATTGTTGTCAAGATGATGAGAAAAGCAGTTAACACGCTCTCCTGGTTGCACATCTGGAAGGGGCGGTGGTAAATGTGTGTCCTCCAACTCCTCTCACAGCACTTCCTGGATCTGACCCCTGGGAGGTCATTGTCCGTTATTAGCCCTCTGACAGGACAGTCCCTCCTCTTCTGTGTGCATAGCGCACAGAGCCCCATGTAAGACACAGCCCAGGACACTGTCAGTCAGCCCAATTTAATCCATGGAGAAGGGCCCTCGACAGGTCTCCAGGGAAGAGACACAAACCTCCATGTACCATTTCAAAGGATTATCCTGTCGAGGGCACCAGTGTGGCAATCCACAGGAAGGTTTCCCTGCTCTGTTGAGGATTGGTCCCGTTATGTATTCTACTGTTAATTATTCTGCTCCCTGAGGTCTGCCTGCTAGCTGTCTCTCATGCTCTCATATCCCACCACCACCCTCAATGACATTTGCAACCTTGACTAAGAAATTAATCCTGATTGGCTAAATAAAAGGCCTTTACCTGGGCAGGGCAGAAGTGAGGGGCAGAGCTAAGGATGGAGGGTTGGTGGGGGGAACAGAAGGATCTTGGGTAGAAGGAGGAAAGTACCAGAGGGAGGAGGGGGGGATGGAGAAAGGGAGAGGGGAGGGGGAGAGAGAGAGAGAGAGAGAACACAATCGCTATGGGATAGGTAGAGAACCACACGAGGCAGGAGAAAGAACCCTGAAGTTCCTCACAGGAACTGTCGCCCACGTGAGCATCATAAGCAAGCATGCTGGGATTATGGATGGGAAGTAGCCCAGATAGAAATGATTATGGCAGACAGCCTGGGATGGGGCCTGGAGGTAATGGGAGGTAGTTCAGGGCGTTAACATCTGCCCAGCCCCAGGTAAAATAAGGCTCTTCTAAAATACGACAGGGGTCTGTGTCTTTTATTGATTATGACAGTGGGTTAGATAATATCACCATAATAATCTAGGCGGTCAATAGTAAACAGTATTAGTCACTCATTTTTTATATTTTCTGCAACATTCCTCCATTTCTCCAGTGAGCCCCAGGTTCACTTTTGTCACTTCCCTTCCGTTGTAGGAACTTGGGACTTGTGGAGAGCCTATCGGGACAATCTAGAAGCCGGCCACCAAAATTCAGACAGATACTTCTATGCTCGTGGGAACTTCGAGGCCCAACAAAGGGGATCTGGGGGCATCTGGGCGGCTAAAATAATCAGGTGATGGTTCCGGTTTGTGCCTCTCACCATTTCTGCCTGCGGCATTTCCTAAGGCCCATGCTTCTTCCAGGGTCTGGGTGGCCTGTAGAGCAATAGCGGGGAGGGTAAGAGGGGAGGGTGAGGATGTACCCCCTCCCCAAAGAAAAAGTGAGAAGCAAACCTGGGGTCTCAAATGCATCCTGACACAGGATATGGGAAGGGTCGCTCAAGAGACTAATACCTCCACTTCCCTGTGCCTTAGTGTTTACTCCTCCTGGATTTTCTGGGTCATGCCTTGGTAGGAGAGGAGGGAAGGGACTTCAGAGGTCAGCTGTCGGGTGTGGAATTCATCTCCGGTCTCTCTTCCTTGGATTTCAGCACGGGCAGGAAATACTTTCAGGGCCTCCTAAACCGCTATTATTTTGGAATCACGGACCACGGCCTGGAGCACCTGGAGTCTGCCCGGAAAGCGGAGGAGTGGGGCCGCAGTGGCAAAGACCCTAATCACTTCAGACCTGAGGGCCTTCCGGAAAAGTTCTGAGCCAGGCACTCAGGGCACGCACTCAGGGGACTAGGCTGAATTTGAATTTGCTGATGGAAACAGGGAACTCTGAGAAATGCTTTCTGGGAAAAGTAACTACGGATCACACAGAGGATAAGGAGAGAGAGAGAGGGAGAGGGAGAGAGAGAGAGAGAGAGGGAGGGAGAGAGAGAGAGAGAGAGAGAGAGAGAGAGAGAGAGAGAGAGAGAGAGAGAGCGCCGCGGCCAGCAGGTAATAGGCTGAAACCATGTAGGCCCCTCACACAACCCCACCAGATCTGCTCTACCGTCTAAGCCACACTGACTTCTGCCAAGCAGGCCTGAGCTAGCCAAGCATTGCCCACTGTGCTGGCTACTCCACAAAGTGGAGTTTCCTCTGAGATGAGCCCTGGGCAGCTGCCCACCAACTTCCTCTTTGACACTGGACAGGTGTCTCCCTCCCTCCCCCAGCATCTTTGGGTCATAACTGTGTCTCATTACTTATTTTATTTGTTACTCACAGGCTTTTCTGTGTAGTGATAAAAACTCTGCCTCATCAATCTTGTCCTCGACACTGACTCTTTGTCCCCTGTAACCACTTTGGGAAGGCCTCATCTTAACCTAGAAACTGCATTGGGGATCAGGAATGTAGCTCGGTTGGCCGAGTCCTTGCTTGGACTCCAGAACTGTATAAACCTGGTGATGGTACACACTTATAACACTGGGGAGGTAGAGGCTGACAGACAAGAAGTTCAAGGCCATCCTAGGGTACACAAACAAGACCCTGTGTCTCAATAAAGTACACACACACACACACACACACACGCGCGCACATGCACACCAGTGCCTATCTCAGCTCACATTCTAACCAGTCTTGGCCTATTTTACTTAAGAAATGCCTTATTTTTTTTTTGTTTTGTTTTGTTTTTTGTTATTGTCTTTTGATCTAAACAAAAGTCTAAGTCCTATTCTAGAAGGGAAGCGAGGCACAGCATCACTGAGCAGGAATGAATGCACTAGCCTATTCACAAAGCAAAGGCATCCTTTCCAGTGAAGGCCAATGTATTTTGTCAGAATCGAAAGGCAGCGATGAAGAGGGAGATTCGGGTCATAAGGGAATAACTGGCATGCCAGAGCTAGGCCCTAGGTGGAAGACTAAGTCCAAAGGAGCAGAAACATTGCTTGCTCAAGGAGAGAAAGGGAAGAGGATGGGTGGAGTCTGACGGATACAGGACAAGGAACAGGGAATCAGTTGTGTCTGTGCTTGTCACATGTTGACACTTTTAGGGTTCAGCACGCTTCACGCTATTGGCCTGTCAGTCTAGAGGGGAAATAAATAAAAAATCCAAAGGACAAAAATGTCCATCTCGCTTCATGTCATCTCTGGGCCCCGTGTTACCTGCTATAACTCTTGCTCCAAGCAGATACTCTGCATATATGAGCTGAGAGCAGAGAATGAAATCATCTGTATTCCCCAGAAGCCGACACACCTGGAGACACATCTGGAGAAGTATGTAGACGCCGTACAAAGCACGAATGCTTTACTCAAGTGTTAGTCTGCAGAATATGGTAGTGAGTGACTTTGAGATCACTCTGCAAATCTATACCAAAGTCGACGCTCAAATGCCTGCCGAAATGATAAAGTCTTACTGTGACATAGAAACTGTTTAATTTTCTCAGCAATGCCTTATAGATCTCATACAAATGAATATTATGATGTATAAATAGACCATGAAAAACCTTGGGAGAAATTAATACGCATTTTGACTCCAACTGTGGTGGCACATGCCTATAACTTCAGCACTCAGGAGGTAGAGACAGGAGGATCACTGTGAGTTTAAGGCCAACCAGGGCTACATAACTGTATAGCCGACTTTGTGTCTGTGTCTGTCTGCCTATGTCTCTCTCTCTCTTTTTCTCTCTCTTGCACACATACACATACAAACACACTAAAAGTACTGTTTTCTCACAGGGCAGGTTAGCAAAAAACAAAAAAAAACATACCATGTTATGGCACACTGTATTTCTTTAAAGTGTGAAACACTATAGCTTGTGAGATGCACAGTATGTACACACTGCCAGGAAAAACAATGTTCCAATTAAACTAAGATAATGGCTGCTTACCATTCAGGTCCTTTATATTAAACTCTGGAAAAACGTTCTATGCTTGTTGAGATGAGAGTTTTTATCTTAATCATTTCTGTGTCTGTTCAAGAAAGCACAAAGGAAGTAAATATACTTATTTCCACAGGAAACATGTTTCTTCAACACCATCTGGTTATTAGCAAAATTTAAGGCATGTGCTAATTTAGGAATTCATAATCAGTAAATGTGTGTTTTAGATGTGACGAAGCATGAAATTTAAATGTAAACTTTATAGTAGCTAACTAGAAGAAACAAACTTTCAGTTATGGGGATGGTTGTGACTCCACTTAATTCATCGCAGACATGCCTGAGGCAGGAACCAGGAAGACAGCTCAGCCTGTAAAGTGCCTTCTGCACAAGCATACAGACCTGACTGGGGACCCACAGCCCCGACACAGGCTCTGGGCAGCTGGCATGTATCTATAGGCCTGGTGCTGGCGAGGGAGATGGAGACAGGCCGACAGACCCCTGGCACTTGGAGGCCTAATTAGTGAGCTTCAGGTGCACTAAGAGACTTGGCTTTACAAACATTATGGTGTAGCAAAACAGAGGAAGACACCAAATATCAATTTTTGTCTTCCACTTGCACGTGCACCTGCACACAAACACACACACGAATGCATATGCGCCCCTCACCTTAAAATAATAACAAAACCGGAATGTATAAGGTACTGGGGGTGCAGGTCAATTGATAGAGTGCTCGCCAATTCCTAGCACTGCATTAGTTGGGTTTAATGGCTCCTTGGAGGCAGGAGGATCAGAAGGCCAAAGCCATCCCTGACTACACAGGGAGCTATAGACCGGCCTTCAATACAGGAGACACTGCCTCAAAGGCAAAAATTTTGCAAATAAATGGGATGGAACTGGAAACAACCATCCTGACTGAGGTTAATTTGCAATCAAAATGACAAAGGTCACATGCTTTATCTCTTTTGTGCCTGTTAGCTTTGAATTTTTAGGTATTTGTGTTTTGCTTAGAATTCCCACAGAGGGTAGATTTTATGGCTGTTAGCTTTGGATTTGTAGGTATTCGTGTTTCGCTTAGAATTCCCACAGATGGTAGAATAGTAAGGAGCAATAGGAGAGGCTAGCTTTCAAGGGAGAGGGGAGAGTCGGCTTTCTCTGGGGGTGTGGCCCCTGGTAGATGGATCATACTTCTGTGGAAGAGCACACACCCAAGATTTGGATGGCAATGACCAGGCCTGATGAGTTTAAAGAGAGAGCGCGGTGCTAGGTGTATAGGAAAGTGGGTCTGGGAGAAGTTGTGTGTGTGAGGGTGAATATTATAAAAATACATTGTATGAAATTCCCAAAGATTTAATGAAAATATTATTTGAAAATAAAGAAGCGGGCTGGAGAGATGGCTCAGCGGTTAAGAGCACTAACTGTTCTTCCAGAGGTCATGAGTTCAATTCCCAGCAACCACACGGTGCCTCACAACCCATCTATAATGTGATCTGATGCCTTCTTCTGGTATGCAGGTGTACGTGCAGGCAGAGCATTGTATATATAAAATAATAAATAAGTCTTTAAAAAAATATTTATTAAAAAAGAAAATAAAGAAGCACTATACAGAGAAACTCTGTCTCAAAAAACTAAAAAAAAAAAAAAGAGAGAGAGATAAAATAAAATAAGATAAGATAAAATAAACTGGATGTGGTGGCGTACGCCTTTAATCCCAGCACTTGGAAGGCAGAGGCAGGTGGATCTCTGTGAGTTCAAGGCCAGCCTGGTCTACAAAGCAACTCTAGGATAGCCAAGGCTACACAGAGAAACCTTGTCTCGAAAAACCAAAAAAAAGAAACTAAAGAAGCAGAAAGAAAGAGAGCAGGTAAGATGAACGAGCAGGTGAAGGTGCCTGTCACATGATCCTGATCCCCAGAGCCCATGTATAGGTGGAAGGAGAGAGCTGACATCACAGAGATATCCTAAAATCGCCACACATGGAGCTGGGTGTAGTGGCACACACCTTTAATCCTAGCACTCAGAAGGAAGAGGCAGGCAGATCACTCTGAGTTCGAGGCCAGCCTGGTCTACAAAGTGAGTCCAGTACAGTCAAGACTACACAGAGAAACCCTGTCTCAAAAAAAAAAAATCTCCACATGATGTGTGTGGTGCCTTCACATCTACTGATCATTAATAAATAATGTGGAGGCCAGAGAGATGGCTCAGTGGTTAAGAATGTAGCATGCTGCTCTCCCAGAAGACACAAGTTTTGGGTCCCAGCACCCACATTGGGAGGACCACAGCAACTCCAGAGGATATGGCTTCCCTTCTGGCCTCAGTGGGCACCTGCACTCGTGTGTACCACCCCGAATAATATGATTAAAAAGAAAATAAAAGCAAAGAAGAAAAGGAAACTGCATTGGGAATCAATGAGGCACAGTTCTATGTTGCCTCTAAGGAAGTTTCCAGAGAAGAAGAGGGAAAGATCCTCCCTAAATGTGGGTGACACCATCCCATGATCACACAGAGACACACATGAAAACAAGCAAGGAAATAAATCTCAGTTTTTCAGCTAAGTAAAGCTTAGAATGTGTTTTCTGTTGCTGTAACATCTACTTTATAAAATGTAGAAGTGTGTTTGCGTCATGATTCTACAGGCTGGGAACTCCAGTGGTGGATTCTGGTGTCTTGTGTCATACCACTTCTGAGAATGCCACAGAGGGACACAGATCCAGCCTGCTAGCTTCCTCTTCTCTCAAAGCCATTGATGCCACACGGGGCCATCATCTTTATGACCTTTTCTGATTCCGACTTCCTACCTTCAAACCTCCAAAAATCCACTGCCACTTGAATTTGGGGATTAAATTTCTAACATGTGAACTTTTAGGGGAGGCATCCACACCACAGTGGCTTCTGTCTCTGTCAGGATCCTGGCAAGAAGGAGCCCCAGGCAGACATGAGGCAGCAGCAGTCCTCAGCAAGGGGAGGTAGGTGCCAACACAGTGTCGGAAAGTCAGGCCAGGCAGCCTGTCACTGAACCAGGAATTAATTACCTGTGGGTTGGTTGGCAGGATCTCTCCAGACCCCAAAGAGGTTTGTCCCTGAGAGCAATGTGGAAGAGAGAAGGGGAAAGACAGACAGGCAAGGCGGAAATGTTTGTGGAGAGGGGTACAGGCTATGAGTTTGGATCTTTGGAGGGGGGACAAGCCAGTTTGTGGCGACCCATCTTTGAAGGAACTATGTGAACAAATATAGAAGCTTGCTCTCTTCCTTTACCCCAGCTCTTGTCATGGCTCCCCACAGGCCAAACTTAACTGGAAGGGGCAACGAGCACAGTCAGGGCATTTGTGCAGGCCAACCTCCTGGGGCAGAAAACAGAGGGTAGGGAGTACAGAGAGGCTCTGGGGGCGGGGCGGGGGCAGATTTCACAATCAGAGCACTTGGCCTAGCTGACTGCAGCCAAGGCTTGCTGAAAACCTGTAATAGTGAGCTGCCCAGGGCTCAAAGTCTGGGAAAGTCCAGATGCTGCAGGACACTGGGAGGGCAAGATGTGTGTGTGTGTAAAAGCATGGCCGGTAAAGCTAGAAGAACAGCCTGAAACCAACTTAGTTCTCCCTTCGTCTTTTTGTTTTTTTGGGAATTTCAAACAATGGACTCTGTCAACCCCCGTCCTGGTTGGCTTTGTGTCAAGGGATGACTCTCTCTCTCTCTCTGTTGTTATCTCAATGTGTAGCTCTCAGCTGGTACTCCAGCACCAGGCAGCCTGCTGCCATGCAATTTTTATGCAGCCTGCTTGGAGCCTGAGGAGGCCTGGCCTTTTCTTCTGCACACCTGAACCCGCATGAAGAGATTTAGCTCCTCAATTTCCTTTTTCCTCACAGAGGAACAACTCTGCTCCTATTGGCGACTGGACATCCTCACAGTCCTGTTTCACCTCAATAATTGTGAGCTAGCTGTGCCATCCTCTTTGTATGTGCGAAAGCAGGGGGTTAAGGAGAGGTTGGGACTGAGGCCCGATGATTCTGCCTCCTCACAGACCTTGGGGGCTCTGAGGTCTGGATCAGCTTCTTGCATTAATTCTTCAGAACATGGGACAATTAGCACCTCTTTGCCGTCTATGTAGGCAACAAGAAAAGGGGTTATTTCTTCATGATTTTGAAGAATATTCCTGTACTATTGTTTAAAGTTCCTGGTTTGTCGAAGTCTCTGAATTTCATCTGCTGTCTTATCTTCCATAACACCTGGTCATGAATAGACTGGAGTCTGGAGAATTCCTTTCCCAGTGCTGAGTCATCCACATGGATGCTCAAAGCAGGTTCCTGTTCCCTAAGGCCCCAATTTAAAGCTGAACTATGCTTTGAGAGGGTGTTAGCTCAGCCTTGGGCCTGTACTGCACTCCTCATTCATATTTTTTCCCAATATTGATTTCCCTTCCCAGGACATTGAATATAAAACATTTGTCCTGTTTATTCCCAATCAGTATGGGGGGAAATCCCAGAATGCCCCAACTTGCCACATTCCTGAAAATGGCTAGATTGCAAAATCTGGGAAAAGCAGATCCATGTGAAGAAAAAAACACATTTATGTTCTGAAAGACAAATTATGGCCAAGTGGGATTATGCCAGATCAAACAGGTGATTGCTTCACTGGCCGAGGGACAGCATATATTGGTAGGCCCATCTCGATCTCCTCAGCAAGTGACACAGGCCACTCAGATTCACCTTGGGGGCCCAGCAGGAGCTGACAGCCCAAGGTGAGTTGCTAGAACCTTCCAACATTTGCTCTTTGCAGATGTTCCCCTGCCCCCTCCCGTGTTTGCTTGTTGTGTGGTGGCGTCTCTTTCCTGAATGCACCGGATGCATAGAATTCACTGGAGATGGTGCTCCTCTCATCATGAGGCTTTCTTGTATGTGTCTGTGTGACTTCAGGGAAGGGTGGAATCAGCCTTCTACAGACGCACTTTGGGGAGCTGTGCCGGTTAAAAAGCCCCCAGGGGACGCCCTGGAAACTTCCTACACAGGTGGGCTTTGGCTCACACGATTGATGTGCAGTGTGCTTTTTACCCAGGGTCCATTTGCAGGCTCTCAGATAGTGGGATGCTAACGAAACATGTGGAAACGGAGAGCGACATAGCTCCCTGGGGTCCTCCTACCTAGCATCCATCTCTGCACGTGTGCGGGTTTACGTATAAACTCCAGTGGGATTTGGTACTGGCGTGCAAGGATAACTCAACATTGCAGAAGCATCCTCCGCCCCTCCCCCCATCCCCGCCAACACCCAGAATGGCACATTCATCTTTGCGTTCTCCCAGCTCTACAGCAGGATGAAGCCTTCCGTTGCCGTCATTCTTTGCTTCTTGATCCTCGGAGTTGACAGCCAGACATGGTTCGAGTTCATGAAAGAAGCTGGTCAAGGTAGGATCAAAGGATGGGTTAGGAGGTTGTATTTGTGCATTCTAAGCATCCACTCGAGCAGGGGTCACATAATCAAGGGTAAGCACGCTTGGGAAATCCTCGTGGGCAGAGAAGCGGTGTGGCTCTTCCTAAAGAGTTCTGAGCTTTTTCCCGGCCGGTGTTGACCTTTCTCTGTGAGGATCCTTAGCATGGGGGGTGGGGGTGGGAATCACACAGTGCTTGTACAGCCGCCTTTCCACAGGAGCACAGGAGTAGGTTTAAGATGCAGGCTCGCCAACAGAAGTGGGGCTCTACTGCCCCCTTGTGTGGAGTGATGAACAGCTCGCTTCTATGTATGGTTGCTGTGAAATAAGTACCTTCCGAGTTTCCCAGGGGACATGCAGAGCCAGTGCAACCCCCAAGCCACAGTGACAGCAGCCAAGGCTAATAGAGCTTCTAGTGCAGTGTAGGCATTGCTCAAGGGGCATTCTGTGTGCTAATGAATTTTTTTTTTTTTTTTTTTTTTTTGGTTTTTCGAGACAGGGTTTCTCTGTGTAGCATTGGCTGTCCTGGACTTGCTTTGTAGACCAGGCTGGCCTCGAACTCACAGCAATCCTCCTGCCTCTGCCTCCCAAGTGCTGGGATTAAAGACATGCACCACCACGCCCGGCTATGAAATTCGTTTTTAAATTAATCTTATGGTGCCACTACTACCCTTTAAGGAAGCCGAGGCACAAAGAGCATACATAAGCTATCTTATAAAACCCTCCTCAGAATCCACTACACAGCTCCCAGAACACAACCGATGACCTTTGAGCACACACTCGCTGTTTACCTGAGGAGCCGCAGGCCATGGGTTGGGATGGGTGGAAAGCAGTCCCACCACCAACAGAAGTCAACGACTTATTTGCCTGGACCATAGATCTGCTGGGGCTGAGACACGGACAAGAAACTGTCATCAAGGGAAAACACAGCCGCCAGCCATAGCGCAAGTTAGACCAACCTTGACATTAGGCCTTCCCTTTTCCCCTAACTTGTTACTTTTGAAGATAGTTCCCGTTTAATGTGAGCTGGACCTGATTCCGTTAGTGCTCAGCTCACCACTCCTGTCCCTAGTTTAGTCCTTTGTCTGTTTGTGGCACCCTCCTGAGGAGCAGAAAGGTGGGTCGATAATAAACTGAGCATCTTCCATTCCACATGCATTTCCTCCCCCGATCCTCCTCCCCTCTGTTTTTCTGCATAACCACCAAAGTGGGTGATGCCCTTCCCTGTTACCAGAGAGGATGTAGAAATCTCCAACCTAGTGTGTCAGTTGTCGTCTAGCGTCTCTGGTCCTCCAGAGTAGTTTATTCTGTGTCAGAGAGGTCACCACTGGCACCTCTGATGGAGTGCTGAGAACCAGCCACTCAGGCTGAAGTGGATCCTGGACATCCCAGTGGCCTCAGAGCAGAACTGCACTTGCTCTGGCTCTGCCGGAGAGCAGAGTCTCCCATTTGTCTGTGCTGGGGGAGAGGCTGTGGCTGCGGTGTTAACTGTAGCACTTGGGAAGCGGAAGGAGAAGGGTTGTGGGTTTCAGGCCAGCCAGGGATATACAGAGACGCAGGCGGTCCCTGAAAGAAAAGAACGGAAGAGATTGGAAAGGAATGGAAGAAGAAAGGAGGAGGTGGAGAGAAGGAAGGGGGAGAGATCTCATCTTCCCACACTGCTGTAAACAGCTGCTTCCCTGGACCATCTCAGAGAGAGAGAGGGAGAGAGACAGACAGACAGAGAGACAGAGACAGAGAGAGACAGAGAGAGATAGAGAGAGACAGAGACAGAGAGAGAGACAGAGAGAGAGAGAGACAGACAGACAGACAGAAAGACAGAGAGACAGAGAGAGATAGAGAGAGAGACAGAGACAGAGAGAGAGGAGGGGGAGGGAGAGAGAGGGAGAGAGTTATATGATAACCACCACCACCACAGGAAGATGATCCCTTTTTCTCCTCTATCTGCTTTTTGAATAGCCAACGACAAACAGCAGCAGAGCTAAGAAGGGAATCCAACAGAACTAATACAACTCGCCCCACACACACTTCTCCTTGCACAGACACGGAGCAGGAGGAGCTATTCATTTCAAGGCAGAACCACTTCTGTGGGTTTTGTGAAAGGCTGAAATGTTTGGGATGAGCCAGATGGGAGTTTTAGTCCTCTGTTTGACCTGAACACAGGTATCCTCGTTATTTTCTTCCCTCTCCAGGGGCTAGAGACATGTGGCGAGCCTACTCCGACATGAGGGAAGCCAACTGGAAAAACTCAGACAAATACTTCCGTGCTCGGGGGAACTATGATGCTGCCCAAAGGGGACCAGGTGGAGCCTGGGCTGCTAAAGTCATCAGGTACCATAGGTCTGGGTGGGCGGAGCTTGTCTGCTGTGGACAATCAGGAGGGGGCTCTCTTCTGCAGCCTGTGCACGCCACCCCGTTATCCCCTGACTGTCCTCTTCTCGGTGCCTAGTACAGGGAGTGGTTGGTGGTGACGAGTGATTCCCACCCTCTCTCCCCTGTGTTGCTCATCCAGGGTGAAGGGGACAGCCTGAGCTTAATGGGGTGTCACTCAGGCAGGATGTGTACCAACCAGCCTTTACCTCCCTGGTGGTCCTGGGCTCCTTGTACAGCCATCCCCTGAAGGGGGAATCCTGAGGGGGGTGTGGCTATTGCCCATCAGCTTGGTTTATACATCTTCTTCTTGTCGGTCCTGGTTCCAGTGAGGCAAGAGACGGTTTTCAGAAGTTCACTGGCCGTGCGGTAGATGACTTTGGATATGGCAAGTTTGCCAGCGAGTGGGGCCGGAGTGGCCGAGACCCCAACTTCTTCCGACCTCCTAGGTTACCCCCTAAATACTGAGTTGTCTCTTTTGTTCCCAGCCATGCAGACCCCCTCCCAAGAAAAGGGGCAACTCCTGAATTGAATTATTTACTAAACTCTGGGTCCTTGAACACCCCCAAATGCTGAATAAATACTAGTGAAGTACAACTTGTCACTGTCATTTTGAAAGAGCACAGGGCAGTCACACTGGGGATTGTGGGCCATGTGAATGAACAAGGAACACCACTGTTTTTTTTTTTTTTTTAATTATTATTTTTAAAGAAAGAGGCATGGAAAGATAGAAACTGGAATATAAAAAGGCAGATGGCAAGGAATCTCAGTGTATGATTTCAGTTATGAAGTTAAAAACTACATTAAAAATCAACACGTTCTGGGATGTAACCCCATAATAGAATTATTGCCTAGCATATGGGAGGCCTCAGCTTCCGTTCTTCCCTGGCCTCCCCGTGAAAAAGCAGCACATTTTACTTGGCAAAAATATAACTTCGAAAGGCTGAAGACAACGTCAAAACCATCCTGTGATTGTTTTAAAAGAGAGACAGGATCTCGATGCTTCTACAGATAACCTCGGCCCTTCAAAAGGGCCAGCCACTCCCATTTGTGAGAATAATTCTAGAAAGAAGACAACATATTCTGCAACCATGGTCTCTGTGCCAGGTGGCGGCGGCACACACCTTTAATCCTGGGAGGCAGATGCAGGCAGATCTCTGAACTCCAGGAGAGCCTGGTCAGCAGAGTTCCAGGCCAGCCGGGGCTACACAGAGAAAGCCTGTCTCAAAAAACCAACTGACCTAACTAACTAAACTAAGATTTGGCACCCCCCTCTTCCACTCCGGAAGCTGAAAGAAATGACCAAACAGCAAAAGCACCCCACTCGTGGTGGACTGCCTCCAGCAGCGACCAGCTCCACAGTCGAGGTGTAGCCTGGGGCTGCTGCCTTTACACAGCCCCTGATGATTCACAAATCTTGGAAATTGGGGCTCAGATGTCCCATGCAGTTTCTTTATGAAACTGAACCCTTGCCTGGATCATTCTGGCGCAGGTAGTCCCTTTCCATCTGGGAAGCTATGTCCTCTGTCATTTGCTGCATCCTCCTATTGGTTCCTTCCTTGCCTCAGTCAGGGGCCTAATCCCAGGAGTTCTTGTATCTGTCACCTGCTCCTTCTCTGAGGTAGAAACTAGTTTGTATCCATAGTGGCGCATGCCTTTAATCCCAGCACTCGGGAGGCAGAGGCAGGCAGATTACTGTGAGTTCGAGGCCAGCTCAGTCTACAAAGCCTGGTCTACAAAGCGAGTCTAGGACAGGCAAGGCTACACAGAGAAACCCTGTCTCGAAAAACCAAAAAATCAAAACAAACAAAGAAAGAAACACCTTTCAAAGCTGTTTCTCCTTTCTCTTTCCACACTCCCTGCTCTAGGCTAGGATGGACTCTCACCCACAGCACATTAGATCCACAATCTAAATGCCCCACAGCACTCTGCCCAGGCCTTCTTGAAAAGCAGTTTGTCTTTGTTGGAGTGTGTCTGACTTCCTGCTCTCACACTACGTAAGAGCTGAATGACTTCATTGACAGCTCCCCCTCCTGCCTAGGTGACCATGAGCCACCAGGTGACCACTGTTCCCAATTCTCTATTTCCCTATTTCACTGGGTTCTTACACTGTAATCACCCCCAGCCCCCTTTAAAACTAGCTTTGGCAACTTGGAGGCATAGACAGCTTAAACCACACATCCAAGTCACACGGCTAGTTTGAAGCTAGACCCAACATTCTTAGTCATTTGCCATAACTGGCCATTGTGTTGAAGGTGACAAATTGTAAACCACTTTCATAGGCTGGCAATGTGTCTCAGCAGTGAGTCCTCGCCTCCCATGTCCTACGTTCAATTTCTAGCACCTTGAGAAAAACAACAGAGAACACACACAGACACACACACACACACAGACATACACACACACTGACACACACACAGACACACACACACTGACACACACAGACACACACACACTGACATACACACACACACTGACATACACACACGCACACACACACTGATATATACACATGCAGGCATGCACACATACTTTTGCATATAATTGGTTCAGTTAATCATTCCTCCAACAGATGTACTCCATGCATCAGTCCAACTGATCTTCAGAATGAACCTCATGAAGCCCATGACAAAGCTATGGTATATGTGGATGAGAGCAGCATAGGGCTGAAGAAGAGGCAGGATCCAAGCTGGAGCCGATCACACCGCTGTGGGGAGACTGTAGAGATACCTCCAGGGACAGAGCAGGGCATATGAACAATCCACAACACACACACACACAGAGACATGGGAACTGTAGAGATACCTCTAGGAATAGAGTGGGGCATATGAGAAATCCACTACACACATACACACACACACACACACACACACACACACACACACACACACACACATACATGGGAACTGTAGAGATACCTCTAGGGATAGAGCGGGACATATGAGAAATCCACAACACAGACACACGCACACACACACACACACACACACAGACAGAGACACACACAGACACACACACACAGAGACAGAGAAAGACACACACACACACACACACACACACACACACACACACACACACACACGGAACTGTAGAAATACCTCCAGGGCCAGAGCGGGGCATATGAGAAATCCACAACACAGACACACACACACACACACACACACACACACACACACACCCCAAAAGAGAATCAGCTAAAATGCGTGTTAGGTTCAGAGAACACAGGTGTGACTTTTTATCTCCTCACTTCTGCCTGCCCCTTCTCCTCTTGAGAAGGTCAGAAAGACTGGCAATCTGTGTGAGGAAGAACAAGGAAAAGAAAACAAAGTCGTCATCCTTAACCTACAAAGCCCATTCAAAATGCGCTGAATTAGGAAGGGGAATGCCCTGTAAACTCTCATCATGGGGTCCCAATCATTATGTGGCCCATGGTTGGCAGTCCTCATGGTTAACTGAGCTAAGTCTTCAAGGTTGTGGTCTAAAACCACACAAGACTGTTGATTACCTGTGAGTGACCAGAGAGGCATGAATTGATGTGAGTTTTCATTCCAGGCCAACAGAAAGGGGTATTGGGGAAAAAATTAAGCTACCTTCTGGTTATAAAGAGCAATTCTGTGAGAGAGGGACCAGGATAGCCAAGGCCACACAGAGAAACCCTGTCTTGAAAAACCAAAAATAGAAAGAAAGAAAGAAAGAAAGAATTAAAAAACAAAACAAAACAAAAATGAAACAACCAAACAAACCAACAAAACCACACTTGGAGTTGCTGGGCAGAGTGACACCTGCTGCTAATCCTGCCTGCTGGAGCTGGAGCCATGAGGATGGTGACAGGCTGGCCTGGCCTACACAGCTTGACCCTGACAAAGAATCAAACTCAATAAAGAATAAAACCCCACAAGTTTAAGATGATGTAAGGTATAAACCAGTACTAATGAGTGGCTAACATACCTTAACACTCAGTTGTTAAATCCAGCATGTGTATGCATGTACGTGTGCATGTGTGTGTGTGAGTGTGTTGGAAACTGAAAGCTGATCCTCTGTAAGACCAGCGGATGATCTTAATGGCTAGCCATCTCTCTAGTCTGAGAAATGTGGCAGTTCCTCACATTAGGCTTTTGTGTATTTTTAAAAAACCATCTCACCGGGCGGTGGTGGCGCACACCTTTAATCCCGGCCCTTGGGAGGTAGAGGCAGGTGGATCGCTGTGAGTTCGAGGCCAGCCTGGTCTACAAAGCGTGTCCAGGACAGTCAAGGCTACACAGAGAAACCCTGACTCGAAAAACCAAGACCAAAACCAAAACAAAACCATCTCTATGTCTGAGGTCATAAAAGGTCCTTTAAAGCTTCTTCCAGATCTAGAACCTTTAAAAGTTTTATTTTATATATATTCAGTTCTTCATCCAGATTCAGCTTGTATTAAAGTCCCACATCCGAGCGCCACCGTCTTCTTCTTCCTCCTCCTCCCTGGCTAAGAATCTTTTTTTCCTCTCTTCCTTCTCTTTCTCATCTTTGTTTCAGAAAAAGGACAGGTAATACTGATGTGTGTGTTCTGCGCTCACATCTAGTCCTGGGTGGACAGGTTGAGAGAGAACCCAGCCGCGACTGCCGGTTCCCGGGCCACTAGGGATCCTGTCGGCAGGGGGCGCGGTCGGGGAGCCGCACCCGGCGCGTCGGGCTCTCTGGCCGGTCCTCTCGGTTCCTCCGCGGCTTCCGGTCCGGTTCGCGCGCGCGCGCCAGCATGGACCGTAACCCATCGCCTCCACCGCCTACCTGTGATCAGGAGGAAGAGGAGGACCTGGCCGGGGGCGACTGCATCGGGAGTACCGTCTACAGCAAACACTGGCTCTTTGGCGTCCTCAGCGGGCTCATCCAGGTGCGGAGACTCGCGCAGGCGCCCTCCGAACCAAGGGAGTGGATGGGATGCTGGAGGTTCGCGGGTGCCGACCGCCTAACTTCCCGGAACACCACCACGCACATGCCTGGAGTTTACTCCCCAACCTCATTGCCATTTCTCAAGTCGAGACCCTACCATTCCTGTTTCGTCGGCTCTTGTTTTAGTGGAATGCATAGTTTGAAGTCAGACAGCCCTGTTGTCCATGACTCGAGCTCATCCCTTGCTGGAAGCGTGACTCGTTAACCCAGAGCCTCGATTTCTTTCAGTTTCTATAAAACAAGATAACCAGTATTATCGCAGACTAGGTTTTGTGTAGAATAAGATTATAACGAGGCTGTCAATAGATGTGAATTTTCTGTCTATTGCTGTCTATGTTGCCAATTTCTGTTTTCTCTAAGCTATTTTTTTCACAGTGTCCAAAACAGTATTATTTGTATTCATTTATTTGATTATTCAAGACAAAGTTTCTCTATGATAACCCAACTGTCCTGGACTCACTTTGTAGATCAGGCTGGCCTCGAACTCACAGTGCTGGGATCTCAGGCATGTGCCACCATGCCTGGCTTTTTTTTTTTTTTTTTTAAATTTAAGGCTGTTCTTGTTGTTCATAGGAGGGAACTTTCTACGTCCTAGCTGGGGATCCACGGCTGGTTGCACCGTGTTCCATCATCAGTAGACTGTTGGCCATCCCCAAACCTGTCCTATACTTTCTGAGCTCTTGCACTCACCTCCTAATGCTCATCTCATTTTCCCGGGACAATGCTACCCTTCCCATAGGCCTTAGCTTTTTCTTCTTTTAAGAGATGTCTCTGTCTTCTTTCAGGAATAGGTTATTCGTCCTTAATTTTTCTTACTATAGCTCTTTTCACCAGTTTGGCTAAGTCAGCCGGTCACTGTTGTGACTCCACAACAGTCTTTCCTATGTTAATCCTGAACTGTATGAGACCAAAAGATTATATTGCTGTTATTCTCATTTCTTCTGCCCCAGTGCCCACAGACAGTATTTACTCCAAGAGTACTGAGCGTGTAGCTCTACCTGAGGTAATGGTTTTAGCGACTGTTTTACCTGAGGAGATACTTCAGGGATACTCAGTATTTTAAGTGAGCTTTTTCTCTTTACGTTTCTGAAGATTGTCACACCTGAACGTGCCACGCCCGGCTCAGATGATGAGGAACAGGAGGTGGAGCTTGCTGAAGAAATGGAGAATGAAATTTGCAGAGTCTGGGATATGTCCATGGATGAGGTATGAGAGATGGATGTGAAACTCTGAAGACTGAAGAGCGAGGGGCAGCGAGGAGGCTTCTAAAAAGGTTCATTCCTCCCCTGGTGGAGGAGAGGCCTTCTTCAGTGACTGGAGTCACTCCAGTCTGTGGTTCAGAGTGTGACATCCCAGGAGCTATTAGTGTTAAAATTGTGCCTTAAACCTGTAGTGTGCCTAACATAAGTGAACTGAGACAGCTTATGACATCACTAGGCAGTGTAATTTCATGGGACCAGTGACATACACATATACAGAGAGAGAGAGAGAGACAGACAGACAGACAGACAGACCGACAGTCATTGTTGACTGAAACTTCATTATATGGTGTGTGTGTGTGTGTGTGTGTGTGTGTGTGTGTGTGTGTGTGTGCGCGCGCGCGCGCGTGTTTCCAATGAGCATTATGTGGTGTATGTTTTACAGTAGCTGTGGGGACAGCTAACAACAGATTTAGTTTTTGCCCCTTACATTACTAGGTGAGATTCATCTCTTTGATGGGCGGGGCGGGGGGGGGGGAAGGTCACATGTCCACTCTAGGTTCACCTGTATGCTGTGCCCCTTTAGGTGATGTGGGTGGAACAAAATCTCTAGGGAGAAAGTAGCAGGCTGTTGTAATTACATTTTGATCAGATTTTTTTTTTTTTGTTCTTTCTGCTGGGTGGTGTTGGTGGTGCCAGTACATACCTTTAATCCCAGCACTGGGAGGCAGAGACAGGTGGATCTATGAGTTCAAGACCAGCCTGATCTACAGAGTGAGGGCTAGGACAGCCAGGGCTACATAGAGAAACCCTGTTTTAGAAAAACCAAAAATTATTATTTCTTCTTCTTTTATTTGCCCTTTTTCCTATTAAGGATTTGGGAAACCCAAGTCCCGATATTGGCTGTAAGCCAGCAGCACTTATCTCAGCTTTCAGTTCTCCCAGGGTAAGAGGGAGGAGCTGACTCTTTCTCTGTGCCTCTTTCTCTCCGCCCCAGCCCCCACCCCCCAGCTTCTAACATCTGATGGTCAGCAAATGTGAGCTGAATAAGTTAATCCCAAGTGGATGGACTGGGTACCATAAAGTATGTTACTTCCGTCTTTTTTATACAGTTCCTGACCTTTGAGTTTTCCCTTGTGGATGAGAGGAAGGAAACATAGAGTTGAACTTTTAGGGTTGTCTGATCTCTGGAGCTTGAAGAGCAATATTCAGCACTTAGTTGGTAATCAATTTCGTTTGTAGGATGTGGCTTTATTTCTCCAAGAATTTAAGGCTCCTGACATATTCATGGGCGTCCTGGCCAAATCCAGGTGTCCCCGGCTAAGAGTAAGTATACAAAGTTCTTTTCCTCTTGCTTTGCTTACTGGCTATAGCCCAATAAAGCAGTGCACAATGGCTTATTGAACACAATTCCTTGAAATGACTGGATATGTAGAATTTGAGACGTGGGCTAGATTAGGGAGATCAGTATTTTGATTTAGCAGCTGTGGAAGCCAGCTAGACATAACCATGCTAGGCTGCTGCTACGTGACAGAACTAGAGCCGATGCCGAGGCCCACTGTTTGTGGTGGAGTTCACTGTTCTTTTTACTTACAAAGCCCTCTGTTGCCTAAAACCATCTTCCACGGTCTCCAGTGTAAAGTCTACCATCTGTCCTCTTTTCCTGGTCAAGGGCTGCCTGCATCCCGTCTCACCAGCATGGCACCGTTGCTGGTGTCCCCGTCCCTTCTCAGTCTGTGTCCGCTACTCAGTGTGGCACTTTTCTGCCTTCCCAAATAAGATCTTGTGATTGCTGAGAGCGAGCTCCCAAGAGCAACAGATGGAACTACATGAGCAGTGCCGCGTCCCGAGCTTCACTGTCATTCACGTCTCGGTGCCGTGCACATGGTGTAAGATTTTCAATAGGTGCTGCCTGATTGGAGTTTATGAACATCCAATCTTTACTGTTTGCCTTTACTTCTTTTATGAGACACACTTAATAGATGAAAGGACAGAGAGTCTCAGGCTGAAATATTATGTTCAAAGTCACACATCTCGTTAGAGATGGAGCTGGAGTTTGAACCGAAGCCCAACTCCAGTAAAGCCCTATTGTTGCTTTTTTTTTTTTTTTAAATTCCAGATTTTTTTCTACAGTATTCTGTCTGCATGTGTGCTTACCCACCAGAAGGGGGCACCAGATCTCATTACAGAAGGTTGTGAGCCACCATGTGGTTGCTGGGACTTGAACTCAGGACCTTTGGAAGAACAGCCAGTGCTTTTAACCCCTGAGCCATCTCTCTAGCCCCTGTTGTTGCTTCTTTTCCTTTGAGATAAGTGGAAAATTCCACAAGGTGTATTTACAAATTAAACTAAGATTAAACAACAACAACAAAAGATTTATATATTTATGTATATAGGTGCTTTGTGGGCATGTATGTCTGCAAACCAGAAGAGGGCACCAGATCTCATTATAGATGGTATGAGCCACCATGTGGGTGCTGGGAATTAAACTCTGGACCTCTGGAATAGCAGACATTGCTCTTAACCGCTCAGCCATCTCTCCAACCCCTTGAATTAAGATTTTGGGGGGGGGGTAGAATTTTCTACTCATATTGGATCCTTATAGTAACATAAAGTGTTGACAAATTTGTGGAATTGTCTCCTAGGCTTTACTATTCTAAAGTCATGATTAGTTCAGCAGTTAGCCACACTGTTGTGACCGTGTCCTAGCTGCAGCCTGCTGCAGCAGTGGTGCTCAGCCCGGCTGTATGATGGAGCCACTAGGCCGCTGGTCTTCACTGGGAGTGCATCCCAGAATGCTGGTGCTGAGCCCACCTCAGGAGCGTCTGATCTGGGCCGGGTGGGGACCAGGGTGTCCTCTGTGTTCCCAGTTGATGTCAGTGCTTTAGACCAGGGCCATACTCTTTTCAAAAGCCTTGTCCTAGGGGAACCTTCAAAAGTCAGCCCATGTCTCCACGTGGGCTTCTGGGGAGCTTTTGACACCCACTGGGGGTTCTTGTGAGCAACCCAGGCAGGAGGCTGTTCTTTGGCAGAGAGCTCACTCACTCCCTCACTAGTTTATAAGAGAGTATGTGTTTTCTGTCCAGACTTTCCATCTTTCCCCAAAATTTGACCCACCTGCATGTTACTGCACTGCATCTCACTTTCATCAGCTCTCCACTCCCTCCCTGCTCCTTTCTGTGCCTGAATCTGGGCTCTGTCCGAGTGCAGACCCTTGGTTTACAGTCGGTTCCTTACTGAGCCCCTGCGCTCTTACGGTACAGGGCGGAGCTCGCGATCTCCATCTCAGCCCTCAGAGCGCTGCGGTTACCACCACAGCCAGCCTAGCTCAGTCTTCTTACACTTAAGGCACAGTTCTATTCCTGTAAGGCCACAAAGCCCCGGCGCCCCTTTTGGTAACTGGTGCCACATCTGACTTTGTTCAGGAGGCTTCGACCTGTGTACTATATTTTCTGGTTGGTTTTTTTGTTTGTTTTTGTTGTTTTGTTTTGTTTTGTTTTGTTTCTGAGACAAGGTTTTTCTGCGTAGCCTTGGTTGTCCTGGACTCTTTTTGTAGACCAGGCTGGCCTCAAACTCACAGCGATCTGCCTGCCTCTGCCTCCCAAGTGCTGGGATTAAAGGCGTGCGCCACCACCGCCCGGCTTATATTTTCTAATCCTATGTTCTCTGTTCTAACTCAGTGATTATCACAGTGATGTAAGAACTCGTGGTGCCCCAGGTAGACCCTGGCTCCGGAGGCTTTCCCCTGGAGATTCTGATTCAGTGGAGTTGACGGGTCTTGGAAGCTGTTGACAAACTCTCTAAGTGTTGTGTCCCAGCAGGTGTGGAAACGCTGTACTGTGTGAACACACTGTCTCCTTTCATCTTCATTTTTCCTGTAGGTGGACTAGTACCTCTGCCCGGGAGACTGAGGCAATTTCACACCCAGGAGCCGGCTTTATGTTCTCACTTCACCTTCCCGACAGACTTTGCCATCCTCAGCTCCATGCTTTGCTTCGGCTGCCATCACCTCTCCCTGCAGCAGCTGTGTCTGCTTGGGCTGAGCACCTGGGTACAAAGCAGTCGGCTGCTGTTTCCCAGGCTGGGCAAGCTGCTTGACTTTGCTGGGCTTCGGTTTCCTCACTGAAAAGGGGGGACGGTACAGTCCCCATCTTGTAATCCGTGTGCAAAATGGTACATGGACAACATGTCTCAGTGTGTTCTGTTTCCTCTTTGAGAACCTTCATGGCTCCATGGAGACGCCGTCCCGTATTACGTCTAAACTCTCGAGCGCGGCAGTCTGATCTTTTTCTCTGCTGTATTTCTCTGGTGCTTTCCTCGTCTCTCCTGCTGCTCTCTCCATTAGCCATCTGTGTCAGGAACCCTCTCCGCCACATTTCCTCATCTGGAACTTCTGCCTTCTGATTTCCTTTGTGTCTTTTATTCCTTCTCGGCCACGCGAGCTGTGTACGCTAAGTGTATGAATGTGGACGCTGGCAGGAGACTTTCCCGTTCTGACTCCCTTTCTCTCCCCTCAAACTTGGTTCAGTAAAAGGTTTTGTTCAAGTTGTTATTCTTTGTGGCTTTTTACCGCACAGCCCATGGTGACCTGTGAAATTTGATTTGACAGGAAATCTGTGTGGGGATTTTGGGGAATATGGCTTGTTTCCAGGAGATATGTGCGTCCATCAGCAACTGCGAGGACCAAGGGTAAGTCCTCCTACCTAGCAGCTGTGTTCCCCGGGGTGGGCTCTAAGTCATATCTCCAGGGAATCCTGGTACCTGGAAAGGTGGCAGTGTAGGGTGCGGGGGTGTGGGGGTCTGCTGTCTCGGGAGCACCTTGTGTGCGCGTGCCTGAGGCTTCTGTATAGCCGTGGACATGAGTCAGGACGGGGCTGTGCGTCAGTGGGAAAAGGCATGCTTCACAGTAAGTAAGTGAGAGTACGTAGCGCCTGACTCGGGGCTGGGAGCAGCTGGCCAGAATCCAGAGCAATTCGAGCATAGAGAGTCCAAGGGCTCAGAACTAGTTGGGGAAACTGGATTCCTCAAGTGTTGCTCTGGGGACTTGGACTGCGATGGGGAGTGGGACTTGCCCACAGACCAGGAGACAAAGGCTTTGCCTCTGGCATTAAATGGCTTAAGCCTAGTGGCTAGGTCTCTTGTACAGGGCTGGGAGCTCTGGGCAGAGGGCTTTTTAGTAGTGGATCTGAGAACACTGTACAGTTACGTGATGAATTTGATGGGCATATTCATTTTCTTGGTGATGGCTCATGGCTGTTACTTGGGATCTTAAAGAAGCCTGGGTCCTGCATACGTTAAAGCGACCGTTGTAGGCAGTTCATATCAGAGGTCATAAGAGATTTTCCTATATTCAAGTACTTTAGCACACAAGGTACTCCATGATGAATTAAAACACACATGACCAGTGATTTTTGTGTTGTTTAAAAACAGATAAAAAGATGCACAGATAACTGAGAGAGATTTTAAGGAAAAATTGTAAGCTCCTTTCATGTCACATCCGAGGCCAAATCAGAAGAGTCTGTTAACAGAACTGCACAGTAGCAAAGACACGATTGCTGGGGAGGTCAGGCTCACCTGACGGGATGGCGATTTGGAATGGAACACTGGGGGGGGAGAGGGGGCTGTGGATGGGCAACTCTGTTTGCTCCTAGAAATTGAGCATTTGCTCTAAAACAGGTTCTTAACCTGTGGGTTGCGATGCCTTTGGGGGTCACAGATCAAACATTTCCCTTATGATTCATAACAGCAGCAAATTTACAGGTAGGAAAAAGCAACAAAATAAGTTTATGGTTGGGGTCCCCACAACGTGAGGAGCTGCATTAAAGGGGCGCAGCGTCAGGAAGGCTGAGAAGCGGTGCTCTAAAATGATTCGTTTGCATCTCGATGGGGTTTCCTGCATTTATA